>NW_012121821.1:161149-168917 GCF_000951035.1 Colobus angolensis palliatus
GCCTGGAAAGTGCCAGGGCCTGCGCCGGACGCCGCCCGGGCCCCAGCTTCTGTTTCCCCCCGCTGCATGGCGGTGGCTACCTGACTGGAAGCCCGAGTGGGATGCGGCTGACGCGGAAGCGGCTCTGCTCATTTCTCATCGCCCTGTACTGCTTATTCTCCCTCTACGCTGCCTACCACGTCTTCTTCGGGCGCCGCCGCCAGGCGCCGGCCGGGTCCCCGCGGGGCCTCAGGAAGGGGGCGGTGGCCCCCGCGCGGGAGAGACGCGGCCGAGGTAGGACGGGGTATGCAGCTTCCCTCCGGCTCTGCGCACCTGGCTAGGGGCTGCTGGGCGGCAGGGGCCGGGTTCCCGCACCCCGCTCTCAAGTCCTGGGTTACCCGCGGGGCCTGAGACGCGCTTTGCCTCCTACAACCCCTCGAGCCAGCCCTTGGCTCGGGATTGGAGAATGGTCCTTAATTCTTACCCAGATCTCACACGCTGTCCCAGCTCCCCATCCCAGGGGGTGACAGGCGCGAACGCCTTTCAAACACGTGTTAAAATGCAAGACGTCGTCTCAAATGCCAGAGATTTGCGGGAGTACTCCTGGAAGGCCTCAAAATCGCCGCAAGGTTTAAGACATCCGTTTCCATGTTGAAACAAAGCCCTCTCTAATTCTGCAGTGACCATAAGGCAGGCTTTACCTCCAAATTCTGGTCCCCTGTCCTGTGTTTTAATTTATGTTAAGATCAGACTCAGCTTTCTCTCTCCCTTTATTCAGAATTTTGCACGATAGTATCTAAGACTGGTGAACACTACACTCTGAAGTCAGTTTTTTGTGCATAGGTTACCTGTATACAATAGATAAAAAGAATTGCAGAAGTTAAACCTGTAACTTGATACATATTATCCTGTTATTTTTAAAGGTTTTGTTTTGGGGAAGAGAATTTTCCTGTTTCAAGTTAGAATTTTATTTCTAAGACCTTTCAGAGTAAAAAAAGTTCAGTTAAAAAAATTGCCGATAGTTTCTTTTTTGTTTTCATTGTGTATAACCAGTTTAAATTCAGTTGCTCTATCTCTCAAAAATTAAAGTTAGGATGAAATTAGAACTAACACTTAATTTAAATGATTTGAATTTACCTACAGCTGCAATAATACCTAACTGGTAAACACTGTTACTCTTTTTAAAACAGAACAGTTCACTTTGGAAAGTGAAGAATGGAATCCTTGGGAAGGAGATGAAAAAAATGAGCAACAATACAGATTTAAAACTAGCCTTCAAGTATTAAATAAATCCACGAAAGGAAAAACAGATCTCAGTGTACAAATCTGGGGCAAAGCTGCCATTGGTAAGTTAATATGTAGAAGGAAGACATGTAAAAAGCATTATAAAATGTACTTTATTGATATGAAATTCATTTTAATATTTATTTCATAACTTGTTAATTAAGGCATCATGATATATTTTTTCACTTTTTGTCAGTAATTCCTTTCTCCTTCCAATTAGACAACATCTGTTTGTAAATGTACACACATACATGTTCCACTGTTGGTCTTTTTTTTTTTTTTTTTTTTTTTTGAGACAGAGTCTCGCTCTGCCCCCAGGCTGGAGTGCAGTGGCCGGATCTCAGCTCACTGCAAGCTCCACCTCCCAGGTTCACGCCATTCTCCTGCCTCAGCCTCCCGAGTAGCTGGGACTACAGGCGCCCGCCACCTCGCCCGGCTAATTTTTTTGTATTTTTAGTAGAGATGGAGTTTCACTGTGTTAGCCAGGACGGTTTCGATCTCCTGACCTCGTGATCCGCCCGTCTCGGCCTCCCAAAGTGCTGGGATTACAGGCTTGAGCCACCGCGCCCGGCCCCACTGTTGGTCTTTAGCAGAGCACAGCTTCATTTATTGATACATTGAGTAGGCTGTATAGTGTCATTAGATTGCAATACATATGTCAACTGAATTTTCATGAATCTGTATTTTTTGGACACTTGATACACAAATATAAGATGTGGCCCCTGCCTTTGAGGGCCAAACACATTTGGGAAACACTGAAGAGTACAAAGTTAAGGTTCTTCATTGCAGGCCTTTCTCAAGAGCCTTTAATATGACAGTGTTCATTGTATCAGCAAAGGAATATATTATAGTATGTAGTTGATTAAACTTGATTGCACACAGAAGCATTTTTGCTGTGAATATCAAGAGAGTGTAGTGTTCTAAGATATATATTATGCTCAATTAGAGAATGGGGCTGTGAGGGTTCAAAGAGTCACAAAGAATTTAGTGACTTAAAAAGCACTTTATTTGGCCTTTGAACATGAGCTGGGTTTATGTACAATAAGGGATATGGGTAGAAAGTACCAGATGAGAGGAAAATGTACAGAGGATAGTCCTCTGCTCACAGTATTTCATAAATTCGTTCCTACTTACATACAAGTATACATCCTGGAAGATTACTACCAGTCTCTAAATTTCAAGTACCTGAAACCAGGTCTTCAATCATCAAGTTCTGACCATTATTTTTTAAATAAAGTCTCTAATACTGATTTCTTCTTTTAAATCCCAGGTTTTCATTTCCAGACTTCTCTCTTTTCAATCTGATAAGCGCAGAGTGGCCAAGTGAATTTCATCAAATGCTACCTTTTTTTTTTTTAACACCTCTGCTGGCAGGAAAAATGCTACTTTCATCAGTCTGTTCTCTAGGCACAGTTATAAAATACCGTTTTAGACATTCCCATTCAAAAAGGGAAAAAAATTGAAGTAAAAAAGTGTCACTGGTCCAAGCAATTTTGAAATCTAAATTTCATCTGAATGGTCAGCTCCATTCGATTATATTGCAGGGCTAGGAATAATCTATGACTTGTACAGCTTTGCCCTCTGGCATTTCAGCCATATTCTTGAAGTCATCTTTTCCTTTTTCATAAAAAGTAACACAAGTTTGCAGCTTAGTAATTTAATCAGCCTGTTGACAGCTGGTGAAATTTTCAGAGCCCATCAGCCTTCTTTCATTGTGACCTCTTTCTTTTTTAGTCCAAGCTGGCAGTGTTTCTGCTCATATAACATTCTGAAGAACCTTGTGGGCCCCCTATGTATGTCACAGGATTCACTCCATTAGATGGGAACCTCCTCTGCAGATCTTTTCTGAGTAGTCCCATCTCCATTTCTGGCTTCTGCTGAGATGGCTGAGGAGACCCGTAAGTCACATGTGTAATCTCTTCAAAGAGCCCTTTGTGTGAATGAATATTCAGATCTTCTGTTCCTTCTGAGACACTAGCAAAAGGTTGTGCAGCCACATCCTTGGTCTTCTTTCTGGAATACCCTTTGCAGACAGTAAATCTAATTTTTCACCTCTTTTGCAATCTTTAATGGTCTGAGAATTTCCCAAATCATCAAATTCTGGTTCCCTTTTGCTTTACAGTTTTTCCTTCTATCTCTTTCTTCTTATATTTCATTAATCACCAAGAAGAAACCAGTCCACACCTTTCACTTTGCTTGGAACCCTCCAGCTAATTATTAAAGTGTATCACAAGTTCTACTTTCCACGTAACTGCAGGATACAATCCAACTAAGCTTTTTACTGTTATATAACAAGGATCCTCATCCTTCCAGTTTCTAATAACACATTCCTGATTTTCTTCTGAACCCTCACCAACAATTTCTTTAATATGCATATTCTAGGCGTGATGTCTCACACCTGTAATCGAGCACTTTGGGAGGCTGAGGCAGGTGGATCACTTGAGGCCAGGAGTTCAAGACCAGCCTGGCCATCATGGTGAAACCCCATCTCTACCAAAAATTAGCCAGACATTGTGGCATATGCCTATAATCCCAGCTACTCAGGAGGCTGAGGCAGGAGAATTGCTTGAACCAGGGAGGTGGAGGTTGCGGTGAGCCAAGATCATGCCACCTTATTCCAGCCTGGGCTACAGAGCGAGACTCTGTCTCAAAAATAAATAAATAAACAAATAAATAAAAAATAGAAATTAAAAAAAATTGCATATTCTTACCAACAATCTGCTTATGAGGATTTAGATATCCTCTAAGGCAATACAGGTTTTCTCTACTCTGCCTCACTTTGAGTCTTCACTAGCTGAGTCATTAACATCCATATTTCTATCTGCAGGTTATTCAAGGCAATCTAATCTAGGCTTTTTAAAATCATGTCCTTACAATTCTCTCAACCTTTACCCATTACCCAATTTCAGAGCCACTTCCACATTTTTAAGTATTTGCTACAGTAGCACCCCATTTCCAGGTACCATAATCTTAACTGTATAATCCATAGCATCCTATTGCAACTGTAACAAATTACCACAAATTTAGTATCTTACTTTTCTGAAGGCAGAACTCTAAAATGTGTGGGGGCTGTGTTACTTTTGGAGGCTCTAGAGGAGAACCTGTTTCCTTACCGTTGAGAGTTTCTAGGGGCTACTCGCATTCCTTCATTTATGGCCCCACATCACTCTGGCCTCTGCTTCCATCCTTATATATCCCTTGCCTCTCTCTGACCCTCCTGCCTCCCTTGTGTGAGGACTCTTGAGATTACATAGGGCCCGCCTAGATAATCTATAATACTCTTCACCTCAGCATCCTTAACTCAATCATATTTTTAAAGTGTCTTTTGCCATGTAAGGTAACATATTCCTAGATTCTAGAGATTAGAATGTGGACATCTTCGCTGGTGGGGCAGAGAGACATTATTCAACCCATCACATTTGGAAAGCTTTATCTAATTGGCCACGTTTTAAACATGGTGGCTTGGGTTTCCTTTAGTACCAGGGTACAATGAGAATGAAACAAAAACCTCTTTGAGTGTAACCAAAACAGGGTGCCCAGAAGTGGTGTATGGTCTCCATAGTGCCTCATTGAGTAACACTGCTCTCCTCTACTCTCAGAGCTTTCATTCAGGTGAAATCATGATAAAACATCAGGGGCTGCCATAAGGAGAAAAGATGTAGTGGCATTTGTCTGTGAAGGGGATCATGCATTCAGGGATATGTGTTCAAGTGAGAAGGAGGTAATGTCCCCTTGACATATTGAATGTATTAATACATGTAAATACATGAACTCCTCTGGCTCCATTTGGCACAAAATGGCAACTCCCCCTAATTTGTTATAAAAATAGTTCTAACCACATAGTATAGTTTACTTTGTAATATAATACATTTCATTTCAGAATAAGACAGGTGTAAAGATCTATATAAATTAGGGGTTTCGCAAATCTAGAGTAGGAGAGGTCTTTAATATTAACTCACATTTTGCCACATTTTACACACTGACAGCTTCTGAGCTGTGTCTCTCATTAGCTGCCATGTTGATGATTTGGAGCTGTTGCTTGGTAGCACTGCCTGCCAACGGCCCAAAGGGGAGACATTCTGGTTTTACAGTCAAATGAGTAAAAGAATAGAACATAAACTTGTCTCGTGCACCAGAGTAGATGAGACAGTAAATTGTTTTGATTTTGTTTTTGTTGTTAATTACCAGGCTTGTATCTCTGGGAGCATATTTTTGAAGGCTTACTTGATCCCAGCGATGTGACTGCTCAATGGAGAGAAGGAAAGTCAATCGTAGGAAGAACACAGTACAGGTATTAGTTGTATTAGTTGTGCAACATTAACCTTTGGTGTTTTGCTCTACAATATTTTATGTGAATACTAAAAGAAAAATAATAGGAAAATACATTTATAAAAATATTTCTATTTCAACTTGTAAAGAACAGAGAAGTAAATCTCATGAAGTATGTATTCATAATTAAGGTTACTTGGACCTTATGAAATTGTATATTACAGAATACTCCTTTTTTGGAATCATATGTCTGTTTTATTTTTATCTAATTATATGGAAAAGTTCATACTCCACATCTTACAGCATTTGAATGGTGACAGCCATTTAAAACATTCTGTATCTTGGAGGAATAATATGTAAACCTAAAAGTATTTTCATTTTTCTCTTTCATATAGTAGTCATGTTCACTTTTTTAAATATTTTAAATATTTAGACAGCTCTTGCTGTCACTTTTTAGATTTTTGTTTATTAAAACAAATTTGGTGAGTTCTATCAGGATTTATTTTTTATTTTAGATTATTTATTTTTTATTTTAGATTTAATAAAACCAATGTATTGCTTAGACTTTTTTGGCCTTTTTATATAACTCTTATCTATGACTGCATGTTTTCTGAGTGTTTTTAAGTATATTAGGATTGTTTTATTTAGGAAAACTATAGGCCGGGCGTGGTGGCTCAAGTGTAATCCCAGCACTTTGGGAGGCCGAGGCAGGCGGATCACAGGTCAGGAGATCGAGACCATCCTGGCTAACACGGTGAAACCCCGTCTCTACTAAAAAATACAAAAAACTAGCTGGGCGAGGTGGCGGGCGCCTGTAGTCCCAGCTACTCGGGAGGCTGAGGCAGGAGAATGGCGTGAACCCGGGAGGCGGAGCTTGCAGTGAGCTGAGATCTGGCCACTGCACTCCAGCTTGGGCGACAGAGTAGCAGTGGCAATTTCTTAAAATACGACAACAATGAAGTTTGCCACATCAGTTGAGTCTTCTTTCACAAAAGTTTTCTCTGTAGCACATGATGCTATTTGGAGGCATTTTTACCCATAGAACTTCTTTCAAAATTGGAGTCAATCCTAGGCCGGACGCAGTGGCTCATGCCTGTAATCCCAGTACTTTGGGAGGCTAAGGTGGGTGGATCACTTGAGGTCAGGAGTTCGAGACCAGCCTGGCTATCATCATGAAACCCCATCTCTACTAAAAATACAAAAATTGGCCAGGAGTGGCAGCACACACCTGTAATCCCAGCTACTTGGGACGCTGAGGCAAAAGTATCCTTGAACCTGGGAGTCATAGGATGCAGTAAGGTAAGATCATGCCACTGCACTCCAACCCCAGGTGACAGAATGAGACTCTGTCTCAAAAAAAAAGGTTAAAATTGGCGTCAGTTCTCTCAAACCCTGCTGCTGCTTTATCAACTACATTTTTTGAATATTCTGAATCCTTTATTGTCACTTCACCGTGTTCACAACATTGTATCCTCACCGGAAGTAGATTCCATCTCAGGAAACCACTTTCTTTGCTCATTCATAAAAAGCGGCTCCTCATCTGTTGAAGTTTTATCATGAGATTGCAACAATTCAGTCACACCTTCAGGTTCTACTTCTAATTCTACTTTCTTTTGCCATTTCTACCACATCTGCAGTGACTTCCTCCCCTTAAATCTTGAACCCCTCAAAGTCATCCATGAGGGTTTAAATCAGCTTCTTCCAAATTCCTTATAATGTTGATGTTTTGACCTCGTCCCATGAATCATGAATGTTCATGGTATCCAGAATAATGAATCATTTCCAGAAGGTTTTCATTTACTTTGCCCATCAGAGGAACCACTGTCTGTGGCAGCTATAGCCTTATGAAAAGTATTTCTTTTGTTGTTGTTTGTTTTTTTGTTTTTGAGACAGAATCTCGCTCTGTCACCCAGGCTGGAGGGCAGTGTTGTAATAGCTTGCTGCAACCTCCGCCTCCTAAGTTCAAATGATTCTTGTGCTTCAACATCCCAAGTAGCTGGGACTATGGGCACACACCACCACACCCAGCTAATTTTTGTATTTTTAGTAGAGATGGGGTTTCACCATGTTAGCCAGGCTGGTCTTGGACTCCTGTCTCCAAGTGATCCACCCGCTTCAGCTTCCCAAAGTGCTAGGATTACAGGCGTGAGCCATTGTGTCTGGCCAAAAAGTATTTCTATTTTTTTTTTTTTTTTTTTTTTTGAGACGGAGTCTCGCTCTGTCCCCCAGGCTGGAG
>NW_012121821.1:169084-180981 GCF_000951035.1 Colobus angolensis palliatus
GATTACAGGCTTGAGCCACCGCGCCCGGCCCAAAAAGTATTTCTTAAATAAGACCTGAAAGTCAAAACTACTCCTTAATCCATGGGCTGCAGAATGGATATTTTGTTAGCAGGTATGAGGACATGAATCTGTCCATCTCCATCAGATCTCTTGGGTGACCAGATGCATTGTCAATGAGCAGTAATATTTTGAAAGGAATCCTTTTTTCTGAGCAGTACTTCTCAATACTAAGCTTAAAATATTCAGTAAACCATGGTGTGAACAGATGTTGCTGTCATCTAGGCTTTGTTCCATTTATAGGGCACAGGCAGAGTAGATTTAGGATAGTTCTTAAAGGTCCTAGGATTTTCAGAATGATAAATGAGCATTGGCTTCAACTTAAAAGTCACCAGCTACATTTAGCCCCTAATAAGAGAATCAGCCTGTCTTTTGAAGCTTTGAAGCCAGGCATTGACTTCTCTCTATGAAAGTCCTAGATGCCATCTTTTGCTGATATAAAGCTGTTTCATCTGCATTGAAAATCTGTTGTCTAGTGTAGCCACCTTCAGCAATGAAGATCTTAGCTAGATCTTCTGGATAACTTGCTGCAGCTTCTACATTAGCACTTGCTGCTTCACCTTGCATTTGTATGTTATGGAAATGGCTTCTTTCCTTAAACTTCATGAACCAACCTCTGGTAATGTCAGACTTTTCTCCTGCAGCTTCTCACCTTTCTCAACCTTCATAGAATTGAAAAGAGTGGAGGCCTTGCTCTGGATTAGGCTTTGGCTTTAGGGAATGTTGTGGCTGGTTTGATCCTCTATCCAGACTATTAAACCTTTCTCCATATGAGCAGTAAGACTATATCACCTTCACATCATTCATGTTGTTCACTGGAGTAGCACTTTTCATTTCCTTCAATAACTTTTCCTTTCCATTCCCACCTTGGCTGTTTGGCACAAGAGGCCTAGCTTTCAGCTTGCCTCAGCTTTTGACATGCCTTCCTCACTAAGCTTAATTATTTCTAGCTTTTGGTTGCAAGCTTCTCTAACCCACTTTATTTTATTGTTGTTGTTGTTCTGTTTTGTTTTGTCTTAGACTTTTAGCAGCCTGAAGCCATGGTTTTTAGTATCTGTCTTTAGTAATAAGCAGAAAAGAGAGATAAGGAAGGGGCTTTACTGGCCCTACCAGAAGCAGAAACTAAGAATCCATGCCTATATTCTCTCCCTCGGACACTCCTGAAAGTGAGAGACTTGCGACTCTTCCTTTCACCTAGAGGGTATTATAGGGTTACTAATTATAGGGAACACTTAGAGGGCATTATAGGGTTATTAATTGGCCTAATAGTGTTGTGTCTCAGGGAATAGGGAGGCCCAAGGAGATGGGGAGAAATGGGGGAATACTGGTTGGTGGAGCAGTAAGACCACACACACAGCATGTATCTGTTAAGTTTGCCATCAGATCTTGTAAGACTTATTCACTATTATGAGAACAGTACAAGAAAGACCTGTCCCCATGATTCAATTACTTCCCACCAGGTACCTCCCACAACATGTGGGAATTGCGAGCACTACAATTCCGGATGAGATATGGGTGGGGACACAGCCAAACCATATCACCGTCTCATAGTGAGCACATGCCGTTGGAAAGTGGTACCAATAGAATTGCTTGACTGGGGATCACCACAAACTTGCAATTTGTAAAACACTCTTTATTTGCAAAGTACAATAAAGTGAAGCACAATAAAATAAGGTGTGCTGGTATTATGGCCAAAGAGTAATACCGTTTCCTCTTAGAATTTAAGAGAACTATATGCAAGAAAGGTCACCATTGTATGAGGTTTTTTTAAACAGCTTATTAAAGTGTTAGGTTCGTCAAAAATAGCGTACATAATTTATCCAAAATTAATAAGCTTTTATGCATTCTTGAGTTGAATCAGCTACATGGGTACTAACTTAAGTGTTTCCACACATTCACCATCCTTATTTGACCAAAAGTGAATCAGAAGTAATGGCTCACCTTGAAGATACTGGAAGAATTTCTAAGTACTGTTAAGATACTTGTTGAAAATAAGTGTAAATATATTTTGTTTAAATAAACAAATGAGCTTATATCATTTAATTGTAGCCTCGAGACAATTCTAAGACAGAAGTAGAAAGGATATCATCAGTGTTGCAGGGCTTATCAGGCTCAGGATTGCTGCAACACATAGGCCCAAAGAATGAATTCCAGCATACCAAATAAATGATATAGAATGGAGAGAGAGCCGCCAGTCAGGCCATGTGTTTGTATTGGTTTGACTGACACATTCTTTCATTATAGGCAGGCTACAAGTGATAACCAATTATTTGAGGGTTGATTACATATGGAACCATAATATGGCATTTAATTATATGTAGTGCTTTTAACTCTATTTCAGAAAGAAAGACAGAAATATGACTCCTTATTCACCACTGAATCAGTAACATCATCCATAGGCTGTGCTCAGATTAATGCATGAATACATACAGGGCAAACTGAACTTCTGGATGAGCCTGATGAAGCCCTGTCACTTCTGGGCAGCGTCGCATGTGACTCAGTTATTGAGAGCACAGACTCTGGAGCCAGACTATCTTAGTTCAAATTCTTTTATTTTTTTGAAACAGAGTCTTGCTCTGTCACCCAGGCTGGAGTGCAGTGGTGCAGTCTCGGCTCACTGCAACCTCCACCTCCCAGGTTCAAGCGATTCTCCTGCCTCAGCCTCCCAAATAGCTGCGATTATAGGCGCCCATCACCACTCCTGGCTAACTGACCTCATGATCCGCCTGACTCGGCCTCCGAAACTGCTGGGATTACAGGTGTGAGCCACCGCGCCTGGCCTAGTTCAAATTCTTCTGTCACTTTGCTGTCTGACCTTGGGCAAGTTTTTTAACCTGTTTCAGTTTCCTCACATTTAAGGCAAATAATAGTTCATATTTCACAGGATTATTCCAAAGATTAAATGTGTTAATAAATTACAGGGCTTACAATATAGTATCTAACACGTAATAATCACTATAGAAGTCTTGTTGCTATTTTCTTATTTTTAGTGTTACTTAACTAAGTACTGCAACATCTTCCTACAAGCAGTTATCCTTTTTCTGTTTCCATTACTGTCTCTTATCCCTCCATCATGTACCTGCCCATAAATGCGTTATTGATACATTCTTTATATTAATATGTTCAATTCAGTTTTAAGCTAGCCTGAGACCCATTCTGTCTCTTGAAGGAACTTTGCCTACCACTAGTCATAACCATCATATGTTGATTTACAGTTTAATATCATAGGACAATTTTATTTTTAATTTCTTAGGAGGAAGCTTACTTCTACTCAGCGTGGCTTTTGCTCATCCCCCAAAGACTGCCTTCAGAATCCTATCATTTCTCTGTATAGTCATTACCACAGGCTTATAAATGTCTACTCATTCGGTAAAACAAAAGGTAGATCATAAATTATTGTTATCAAGATTCGATTATAACATCTTCAATGAGCATCTGCTGCTTATGAAAGAGTTGAACTTATTTCCAAAGATCATGATAGAATAAAACATGTCAGATGGCATTTTTAGAATTTCCAGACATTACTTTCGTAAGAAGTTAGCTCACTATGAATGAAAGCGTTTATAGGTAACATTAATGGTTAATGACATGACATTTATTTAGGTCAAATGCTGGAGCATAAATCAGTGCAGATCCCAAATAAAATTTTCATTGGTAAACAAAGACAAACAGTTTTTCAGAATGCCACATTTATTCTTTTAATGTTAAAATATCCTTTAAAAAATAGTAGTGATAGTGATGGCCAATGCTTATAAAGAGCTTACTGTGCGCCAAACAGTTCTATACACTTAATAACTTAATTTGTTTAATCCTTACCACAACCCAATGAAGTATCATTGTTTACATTTTGCAAGTTAGGAAACTAAGACACAAAGAGATTAAATAACTTCCCCACAGCCACAAACTAATAATTATAACAAATAACATCTAACATTTACCTAGCTCTTACTATGTTTGAGACTCTATTATTCAGTGCTCACAAGGATCCATGAAGCAGGTACTGTGCTTACCTCGTTTGAGCACTGAAAGGCTAAGTACCTGGCCTAAGGTTACATACTTCTAATTAGTGGGTAAAGCCAAAAGTCAAGCACTACACTCTTGACTAAGGGACTATTCTGAGTAAGAGGCAGTCGGGATTTTTATTTTTAATGTCTTAAAAAGTTGATGATTCTGTATTGGTCCCTAAAGATCATTTTCAGTTTTTTGTAGTAAGTGGCATCTTGAAATCTAAGAACTAATGAACTAAGCAGTGTCCTAGAGTAACAACTCTGAGTTCACACCTTATCCAGTGTAATATTTAGAAACATTGTTTTAAAAATGCACTATTTTGATATATTTTTGGTTTGGCAGAAGACAGCTGCTGAAACTCTCTGTCATCACTCCTGTTCAGCCAAAGTCTCACCCAAACCCATGTAGTCAAGATAAAGAAATGAGAAATTGCCAGCTCTTGGCTCTTATGCCTCTTCAAAGATTAATGAGCATTCAGGCTGCTTAGAAGGCATCCAGCTGTGGGTGAGATTGGCTTCCAGCCTGGCAGAGTAAACACTGAGGCCCACAGTCTTGTCCCAGCTCTGCTGCTGGCATGCTATGAGATTTCCCAGCCTTCTGGGGTCTTATTGTCTTATTTTAAAATGGAAAGAATCCTGAGTCAACAGTAACATTGAAGTAGTTGCTGTGTTCCAGGGGCTTTTACAGATATTAGCTCAGTGAATTTTAATCCTCACAACCACCCTGTGCAGCTGGTGGTATTACTCCCATTTTGCAAATGAAAACCTTGATGTTCTGAGAGAGTAAATGACTAGTAAACAGTAAAGATGGGATTGAGCCATGGTCCTTCCTTTAACATGATAGGTTAATCCACATGATCTAGAAGTCACCTCCAATATTAAATATACTCGATTCTATAATGTCATGTTGAATTATTTTCTTTTTAAGAGATGGGGGTCTTGCTATGTTGCCCAGACTGGAGTGCAGTGACTGTTCACAGACAAGATCATAGCATACTACAGCCTCAAACTCCTGGGCTCCAGAGATCCTCCTGCCCCAGCCTTCTGAGTAGCTGGAAATATAGGTATGCAACACTGGCCTGGCATCATGCTGAATTCTTAAATGGAGTCATTTTTAGAAATTCTTATTAATGCTTTGGGTCTAGAATTTTTTTCCTAATCTGCTACAACCCAGTTATAACCTCATCTTGACTTTTAAATGTTTTTAGATTTTAATATCCTCTTTATAGTAATTTAATTATAATTTTGCCATAATCCCTGTTAACTGTGATTTAACTTTTGCACATCTAATGTGCCCAATTCTTGATTATCTTTCAAAGTTTTTAATTTTTTTAACTGTGTGACTTTTCAGGGTTATGTTTACTACTTAGTGAATTTTAGGCATAGGGTGCACAGTGCATGTATATACTTGAAGGGTTCTCTGATGCTTTTGCTTACACAAACTAAATTAATAGCCCCCTTTTGCTATACTCATAATTATAAAAAAAAGAGTGAAGTGCTGCAATAAAAGCATACCTGATACGTGAAATTATAATAGAAGCAAATAAAAAAGAAAACCTTTTCTCCCCTAAATCTAATATATAATATTTCTACAATAGACATTCATCTCTTGGTGATACATTTAGGAGATTTTATATACTTAGGAAACTAAAATTGCCTTTAGCTACAGGTAAGCTGCCTAAATAGTAGTAGAAATGGAGAGAAGTGGGATGCAAAACAAATATTTACGACCAAAAGGAATAACAACTTAGCTGTCTTTGAAAAGATAAATTTGATTCACATAGGATAGTATTATATTATTTTCTCTTCAGAACACAATTTGTCATAGAATGGATCATAAATAGTGTGAATGAACACTGAATAATTTTTTTAGATTATCGCCCTTACCTACAAAGAACTTTGGTATAGATAAAAATTAGAATATCAAGTAAACAACTTCTTACAATACTGAAGCCTACTTAATAAGAGAATTGCTATTGCTTGAATCAGTCATCGGCTGATGACTCATCTCTTAAATTAGGCCTCAACTACAGAGCAAGGAGATCCTTGCTTGGAGGGTTATGTATGATATAAGAGAAAGGAGGTCGCCATCAGTGAAAGGTCTTTCTTGTAGCCTTTAAGTGATAACTTTTCATGTTACTGGTACACTCCAGTAGGATTTTCTGGGGCCAGCTAAATCTACCTAGCATGAATTCCAAAATGCCACATCATAAGATAGACTCTTCACAGTTGGAGGTCTAGCCCTTACTCCCATTTCCTCTCTCTGTTGATGTGTAGCTGCTGTAGGACATTCAGATCTCTATTATAGTCCACTCTGCTCTGTTCATTACCCAAGGAAATGGTTTCTCCACAGTTCTTGTTCTCAGTTTCTTACTAAGTTGTCAGTCATATTGCTTAAAACTTTGACCACCAAAATATCATTGCTCCCTAGGTTGGGAAAATGTATTTATACTGGCATTAAATGTATAATTCTTCAAAAATTAAAATATTAAATAAATTGAGAGGTCAAAGTATCCATTAATTCATTTTCTACTAAATAATTGTTGAGCACCTCCTAATGTTTAATTTATTTCCCCTTTCCTCCTTCCTAGTCTATGGAAATGGGCATTAGTATTTCCTTGAAAACTCAGACAAACTAATAGCTGAAGGGGGTAGTGGATTTATTTATAAAGTTATTAATTTATGTACTGCTTGGAGCAACATAAGTAATATCTTATTCCTAAAGGGCTTTTCAACTGGGCATGGTGGCTCACTCCCATAATCCCAGCACTGTGGGAGGCCAAGGCAGGAGGATCACTTGAGCCTGGGAGTTTGAGGTCAGCCTGGGCAACATAGTGAAACCCCATGTTTTTTCATTTAAAAAAAAATTAAAACAGAGGGCCTTTCCATAGTTTTCACTGTAGTAGAATAAATAAATATCTGATTTGTCAGCAAAATATGTGAACGCAAGATCTTATGATAACCTCACCTGGGAAGTAAAAAATACCTGTATTTTGATATGTTAATATATGGGTGATAGAACAAGCTGCAGAGGAGGCTAAAAATTTATTTTTAAAATATCAAAATATAGACTGGGCGTGGTAGCTCCCGCCTGTAATCCCAGCACTTTGGGAGGCCAAAGCAGGCAGATCATTTGAGCTCAGGAGTTTGAGACCAGCCTAGGCAACATGGAGAAACTGTATCTCTACAAGAAATACAAAAATGAGCGCCTGTTGTCCCAGCTACTTTTGGGGCTGAGGTGGGAGAATAGCTTGAGCCTGGGAGGTCAAGGCTGCAAGTGAGCTGTGATCACGTGACTGCTTTCCTGCCTGGGCGACAGACCCTGTGTCAAAAAAAAAAAAGGAAAGAAGAAGAAGGGCCAGGCATAGTGGCTCACACCTGGAATCCCAGCAGTTTGGGAGGCTGAGGTAGGAGGATTGCTTGAGCCCAGGGGCTCAAGACCAGCCTAGGAAACATGGTGAAACCCTGTCTCTACAAAAAACACAAAAACTGTGTGTGTGGCAGCACAAACCTGTAGTCCCAGCTACTAGGGAGGATCACTTGAGCCTGCGAGGTCAAGGCTGCAGTGAGCCTAGATTGCACCACTGCACTCCAGCCTGGGTGACAGAGCGAGACTGTGCCTCAAAAAAAAAATACTACTAAAATATAAAAGTTGGGCTATTTCTATGTTTATAACACCTTTCCTTAATGAGAGCTGAATTCATAGGCTGTGTCATTCAAAATGTATAATAATTGAACCCAATGTTAAATATAACGCCAGACTCATTTCTCCTCTATTTGAGCATTTATCTATATGAACTTTAATCTACAGCCATTTAAACTGCTAATATTTGACACGGTCTTTGAGCTAAGTCGAGTTGGACCCTTTGAGCGCAGCCGTCCCACAGCCGCTGATTCCCCGCTTCGCCTCCCGTGGAAGCCCAGGCCTGCTTTGCAGCTTTCTCCCTTTGTCTCATAACCATGTCCACCAACGAGAATGCTAATACACCAGCTGCCCGTCTTCACAGATTCAAGAACAAGGGAAAAGACAGTACAGAAATGAGGCGTCGCAGAATAGAGGTCAATGTGGAGCTGAGGAAAGCTAAGAAGGATGACCAGATGCTGAAGAGGAGAAACGTAAGCTCATTTCCTGATGATGCTACTTCTCCGCTGCAGGAAAACCGCAACAACCAGGGTACTGTAAATTGGTCTGTTGATGACATTGTCAAAGGCATAAATAGCAGCAATGTGGAAAATCAGTCCAAGCTACTCAAGCTGCCAGGAAACTACTTTCTAGAGAAAAACAGCCCCCCATAGACAACATAATCCGGGCTGGTTTGATTCCAAAATTTGTGTCCTTCTTGGGCAGAACTGATTGTAGTCCCATTCAGTTTGAGTCTGCTTGGGCACTCACAAACATTGCTTCTGGGACATCAGAACAGACCAAGGCTGTGGTAGATGGAGGTGCCATCCCAGCATTCATCTCTCTGTTGGCATCTCCTCACATCAGTGAACAAGCCATCTGGGCTCTAGGAAACATTGCAGGTGACGGCTCAGTGTTCCGAGACTTGGTTATTAAGTATGGTGCAGTTGACCCACTGTTGGCTCTCCTTGCGGTTCCTGATATGTCATCTTTAGCATGTGGCTACTTACATAATCTTACCTGGACACTTTCAAATCTTTGCCGCAACAAGAATCCTGCACCCCCGATAGATGCTATTGAGCAGATTCTTCCTACCTTAGTTCGGCTCCTGCATCATGATGACCCAGAAGTATTAGCAGATACCTGCTGGGCTATTTCCTACCTTACTGACGGTCCAAATGAACGAATTGACATGGTCGTGAAAACAGGAGTTGTGCCCCACCTTGTGAAGCTTCTAGGAGCTTCTGAATTGCCAATTGTGACTCCTGCCCTAAGAGCCATAGGGAATATTGTCACTGGTACAGATGAACAGACTCAGGTTGTAATTGATGCAGGAGCACTCGCTGTCTTTCCCAGCCTGCTCACCAACCCCAAAACTAACATTCAGAAGGAAGCTACATGGACAATGTCAAACATCACAGCTGGCCGTCAGGACCAGATACAGCAAGTTGTGAATCATGGATTAGTCCCATTCCTTGTCAGTGTTCTCTCTAAGGCAGATTTTAAGACACAAAAGGAGGCTGTATGGGCCGTGACCAACTATACTAGTGGTGGAACAGTTGAGCAGATTGTGTACCTCGTTCTCTGTGGCATAATAGAACCGTTGATGAACCTCTTAACTGCAAAAGATACCAAGATTATTCTGGTTATCCTGGATGCCATTTCAAATATCTTTCAGGCTGCTGAGAAACTAGGTGAAACTGAGAAACTTAGTATAATGATTGAAGAATGTGGCGGCTTAGACAAAATTGAAGCTCTACAAAACCATGAAAATGAGTCTGTGTATAAGGCTTCGTTAAGCTTAATTGAGAAGTATTTCTCTGTAGAGGAAGAGGAAGATCAAAACGTTGTGCCGGAAACTACCTCTGAAGGCTACACTTTCCAAGTTCAGGATGGGGCTCCTGGGACCTTTACCTTTTAGATCACGTAGCTGAGGCACACATTTGTTGCGTACCATGGTATTTTGTCTTGTTGTTTCTCTACTAAGAACTCTTTTTAAATGTGGTTTGTTATTGTAGCACTTTTTACACTGAAACTATACTTGAACAGTTCCAACTGTACATACTGTATGAAGCTTGTCCTCTGACTAGGTTTCTGATTTCTATGTGGAATTTCATATCTTGCAGCATCCTGTAAATAAACATTAAAGTCCGCCCTTCACTCCAAAAAAATAAATAAATAAATAAACTGCTAATACTTAAATATACCCAAATTATTTCCTATAAAATTATAGGAAATTGTTTTTTAATGTTTTAATTTTTTAACTTATTTTTGAAATAATTTTAGACTTAACAAAAATATTGCAAAAATGGTACCAAAAAAAATCCGTTATACCTTTCATCCAGATTCCTCAAATGCTAACATCTTACATAATTACAGTATAATTATTTTTTTCAGGAAAACAACATTGATATAAAACTATTATCTAATTTACACATACATTCCCACTGCTGTCTCTTTTCTGGCCCAGTTTCCAATCCAGAGTCACATGGTGTGCTTGGTTTCATATCTCCTTGGCTTCAGCCAGTCTGTGACAGTTTCTCAGTCTTTGTTGACCTTGTGACTTATGAAGAGTACTGCCCATTTACTTTGTAGAATGTCCTTTAGTTTGGGTTTGTCTGATGTTTCTCACAGTTCAATTCAGGTTACGTATTTTGGTTCCGAATACCTCAGAAACAACATTGTGTCATCCTCAGTGTGTCATATTTGTTCCCATTACTGATTATGTTAACTTTGATCACTTGGCTAAGGTGCAGTCTGCCTGGTTTGTTCACTGTAAAGTTACTGTTTTTCCCATTGTCATTTTTACTAGGAGATTCTCTGGGACCGTGTAAATAACCTGTTTTTCAATATGATTACAAGGTCCCAGAGTATCTCCCTTTCACCCACAAATTTTAGCACCCACATAAATACCCAAAGACAAATAATGAAACAAATGCCATTCGTTGAATCAGTCATCAGCTGATTATTCATCTCTTAAATTAGGCCTCATCTTCAGGACAAGGAGTAAAATGTTTAGTAGTCTTAAACGTTTGAATTTCAAGAAACAAAATAAAAGGAGCACATAATTTGAATATATGAATTATTTTGGAACAAAGAATTAAATTGTTTGTTATATGGAAATAAATACATAAAAACAACCAAGAAAACCTCATAAAAATCCCCAGAATTACGGGATAAAAATTTAAAAATAAAGTGCAATCCCAATAAGACTTTAGTGTTGACCATTCATTAGAAAAAAAGGCTACTGCAATAGTCCTGTCAATAAAAAAAGAAGAAATTGATAAAATAAAAAAGCCAACTATTAGAAGAGTTTAGGGCCGGGTGCGGTGGCTGGCCATGCTCAGTGACTCATGCCTGTAATCCCAGCACTTTGGGAGGCTGAGACAGGCAGATCACCTGAGGTCTGGAGTTTGAGACCAGCCTGGCCAACATGGTGAAACCCTGTCTCTATTAAAACTACAAAAATTATCCAAGTGTGGTGGCACACACCTGTAGTCCTAGCTACTTGGGCTACTTGGGAGATGAGACAGGAGAATTGCTTAAACGCAGAAGGCAGGGGTTGCAGTGAGCAGAGATTGTACCATTGCACTCCAGCCTAGGTGACAAGAGTGAAATGCTGTCTCAAAAAAAAAAAAAGGAGTTTAGGAGTCAAAAAATTTTTTAAAAAGTAAGTAACAGGCCAAGTGTGGTGGCTAACGCATGTAATCCCAGAACTTTGGGAGGCTGAGGTGGGTGGATCACCTGAGGTCAGGAGTTCGAGACCAGCCTGGCCAACATGGTGAAACCCTGTCTCTATTAAAAACACAGACAAAAAAAATTAACTGGGTGTGGTGGTGTGCGCTTGTAATCCCAGCTACTTGGGAGGCTAAGGCAGGCTAGAACCTGGGAGGCGAAGGTTTCAGTGAGCTGAGATCGCACCATTGCACTCCAGCCTGGGGATCAAGAACAAAACTCCATCTCAAAAAAAAAAAAAAAAAAGAATGAATCAATATAGTCATTCCTTGGTGTATGTGGGGGATCGATTTGGGGGCAGTATGCCAAAATCTGCACATAATCAAGTTCTGCAGTATAGGAACAGTTGGTCCTACCTTTTAGTAAGGTTTTGCGTCCTGCTAATACTGTATTTTCCATCAATTTGGTTGAAAAAAAAATCAGTGTATAAGTGGACCTGTGCATTCCAAACCTGTGTTAAGGGTCACCTGTATATT
>NW_012121821.1:182136-202992 GCF_000951035.1 Colobus angolensis palliatus
CCATGCCCAGCTAATTTTTGTATTTTTAGTACAGACGGGGTTTTACCATGTTGGCCGGGCTGGTCTCGAACTCCTGATCTCAGGTGATCCACTCGCCTCAGCCTCCCAAAGTGCTGGGATTACAGGCATGAGCCACCATGTCCAGCCTTATAAATTATTTTCATACCATATAGAAAGCATAATGATAAGAATATGCATACTCTACCGTGTTTGTTGTTATGGAAATACAGAAGAAAAGCAATTAACTCAATGTGAGTAGAGTTAGGGGTGTGGGGCCTATCAACAAAGGTTTCCTAAGGGAGGTGATAGCTGAGCAGTCTTTAAAATGAGTAGAAGTTAGCAAGGCAGAAAAAAGATTATATTCCCAGCACAGGTGACATCAGAGGCTCGTAACTGATCAACTTGGGTTTGTGCGTGGAATTGCAAACCGATTAGTATTCCTAGAGCATGAAGAAAAGGTAGGGTAGCTGAGATTGGGAGGATTGAGCAAGGGCCAGATCATGGTGGGCCTTGTATGTACCACATTAAGGCTCTTGGACTTTATTCTAGGGTAGTGAAAAGCAGTTGAGGATGATTAAGCAGGATAGTGGTATTGTCATGTGTTTGTGTGTGTAGATTTCCCTAGCAGCCTTGGGGGAAAGTGATTTGAAGGAGACAGCTGACTGCAGGCAGACCAAGTAGGATATTGGAAGTATCCAACAGAGATAAAACTAATGCATGAAATAGGGAAGTGGTGGTGGGTCAGAGCCGGGGACAAATTCCAGAAATATTTAGGAGCAAAATGGTCAGAATTTAGGGATTAATTAAATGGGAAGATGAGAGAGAGAAACATCTGACAAGTCCCTAGTTTCTAGTCTGCATGAGTAGGTAGCTAATGTGACACAAAGATAGAAAATACAGAAACATGAGCAAATTTGTCCACTGTTCTCTAGCCCACCACCCAACATCTACCTACTTCCTCTGTCTCAGCAGACAACCCTGCCTCCTCTTTCATCAGGAAAATTGAGGACGTCATAATTATCTCTCTCAACTAGCTGTTCTAACATGTACCTACTCTCTATCTGGTCCCTCACGCATCCTTATCTCTTTCCAAGCTCTCAAACATTGAGTAATCTTTCCTGGCTCAAGTAAAGCCCACCACCTATGCATCCCATCTGCTTCTAGGACCTTGTTCCATGCATTACTTTCTTGCTCTCCTTTATTCTCTACTTCTTCATCCATTATTGCTTTATCGCCTTCTCTTCAAAACTTTCAGAATCGTTGTCTATACTCATTGTAATCACTTCCTTACTTCTCAACCCATTGCAGTTTGACTAACAGACTTCCCAACACACATATATACATATATACAAACCAAGTATCTGAGTCTAATGAAATTTTTTTGAGCCTTAAAGTTTCATCTTTTAGATCTGTGGTTCCTTGATGGAGGCACTGTGGGACATCACAAACTATTTTAAATATTTACGGGAAACACTGATACTTGACATCTGTCATGCCCCGTGCAAACTGCAAGTTCAAAGTAGTACAGTTTCACATTAGATCACCCTGCATTTATTTCAGCAATGTCAGGACTTTGTGAAGCTGGGTTTTCCATGGTTGCCGTGATAAAATGCATGTACTGCACAAAAATCAGTGTGGAATAGGAAATGACACTGACAGTGTCCACGAATTCCAAGGTTTGAGAAGTTGTATAGTGCTCAGCAGGTGCACACATGCTATTAAATACTTGTAATTAGTTAAGAATGAAATAGGAATATGATTTTTTCTTTCAGTGTCTATTATTTTTTAAGTCACTTTTAAGCTGTTAGGACATAGATACTTACTAGGTTGTTTAGACCTAATGACTTTAAAAATTGAACTGTTAAGCATTTCTTTTAGCTTGGGAGACACTGAAAAATTTACAGGAACACTAAAGGTGCTGAGAACCTCTGACCTACACCTTAGCTTCCCAGTATTGACCCCTTGGCTTTCACCATTACCAAAACACAGGGAGCTGTAGACATCCAAGACCAAGACAGTATAAATGTGCCCTTGAACGAATCATACTTCATTTTGTTAATTTGTGTGGATCAACAAAATTAGAAAGATATTCCTTTCACATGAAAGTTACATTTGAGAATAGCTTCATATATTTTATTTTAATACGTTGACTAAAACTTTTTTTTTTTTTTTTTTGAGACAACGTCTCATTGTCACCCAGGCTGAAGTGCAGTGCGTGATCTCAGCTCACTGCAGCCTCAACTTCCTGGACTCAAGTGATCCTCCTGCTTCAGCCTCCTGAGTAGCTGGGACTACAGGCATGTACCACCATGCCCAGCTAATTTTTGTATTTTTTGTAGAGATGGGTTTTCACCATATCGTGTAGGCGGGTCTCGAACTCTGGACTCAAGCGATCCACCTACCTCAGCCGACTAAAGTGCTGGGATTACAGGCATGAGCCACCACACCCAGCTGTATGGCACTCTAAAATTGTTTGGGCACATGATATATATGGGCTTAATGTCAACCACATTTGAGTCCAACCTGTACCATTTCCTATCTAGTGTCAGCTAGCTTTATGCAAGTCATAGAACCTCTCTCACGGTTTCCTTTTTTTCCTTCATAAAATTGGCCTAACATGGGGAAGGAGGACTGGAAGACTTTCTCATGCTCTAAGAATTATACCTGCTTATATTTCTAAAAGAGAAATATTAAGTATTCAAATGCTATCAATAATAATATTTTAAGCATACCATAATTATCATCATCATTGCTAGTTTTTCTAGTCCTTCACATTCTGCATATTATCTTAAATTACTAAATTATCACTGAATCATTAGTCATTGCCGGTGCTAGATACTGTCCAAGGCAAATATAGTCTTCAAAACATAGTCCTGGTCCCTGTATGTTATATAATTTAAGAATAATGTCATATAAATCATATGGTACATGTATACATAGTAAAATACATATTTAGGTTTTGTGTTTTAACTAATATCTATTTACTCTAGTATTTGTTAACCATGGTGTTATGGAAAAACTTAAGCTCTGAAGTGAGACAGAGCTTGGTTGAGAACTCAGCATTGCCATTCCAAGCTGTGCAGCTAAAGTGCAATTTCACAAATGCCAATGAAAGAATAATGAACTCCTCAGAGTTGTTGTGGGGATTGATGATGACCCATGCAAAGTGCTTATGTATCATGTATGTAAAACGCATTGAACAAATGTTAGTTTTTATCCCCAGCAGTAGTAAGAAGCAATGAAAGGAGGATTTGGGCGTATTTGTGCTGAAAATTAAAAGATTCTATCAGGATATAAAGAAATGGTTTAAGCAGGTTGTAAAGAATCCAGGATAAGAGTGACTGATTTTAAGATGAATTAAATGGTATTTGTTACATTTAATTCATACTAGTGAAAATATTTCAATGGTACTGGTGGTTCTAGACAGCACTTAATATGGAAAAAAATGAGTTATGATACATATTCCTTTAATGATAACTTTTTTTAAATACAGTTTAAACAAGAGAGTAGGCTGGGTGCGGTGGCTTATACCTGTAATCCCAGCACTTTGGAAGGCCAAGGAAGGTGAATAATTTGAGGTCAGGAATTCAAGACCAGCCTGGCCAACATGGCGAAACCCTGTCTCTACTAAAAATACAAAAATTAGCTGGGCATGGTGGCATGCACCTGCAGTCTCAGCTACTCAGGAGCTGAGGTACGAGAATTGAACCCAGGAGGTGGAGGCTGCTGTGAGCTGAGATCATGCCACTGCACTCCAGCCTGGGCAACAGAGTGAGACTCTCTCAAGAAAAAAAAGAAGTAATACAACAAATTCCCATTTACTCAAAACTAACAAATTTCATCTCTCTGTCATATTTGCTTCAGATATTTAACTTTCCTGTTAAAAGAATTAAATACTTTCAATAAGGGTAAAGCTCCCTTTATACTGTTTTCTAGTCCCTTTCCTCTTCCTTCCTCCTCAGATAGAATCGCTATTATGAATTTGATGTGGATCCTCTCATTCAAATTTTCATATTAATACTGATCCTAAATATATATGCGTAAATAATTTTTATGACTATACTTTCAAGTTTATGTATAATTATATTTCGTGAGTGTCCTAATCCTTGCTTTTTTTAACATTATATTTTTGAGATATAACATTCATGGAATGTTTATAATGCCATTCTTCATTTCTCAATTTGTCAACACTTTCTCATCCATTGATTCAGATGAAGAGTGTAATAGCGGCTCACACTATAAAAGGGTTGAGAACTACTGACTTTAAATACCTTTCTGGTTTGAACTACACCATTATTTTAAGAGTTCCATGCTATTATATTTCTTTGCTTAAGAGTTTAAATTCTAGCCAGCATTTATTTTCATTGTGGTTAAAACAACAACAGAAAAAAAGGTCAGGCATGGTGGCTCATGCCTGTAATCCCAGTACTTTGGGAGACTGAGGTAGATGGATTGCTTCAGCCAAGGAGTTCAAGACCAGCATGGGCAACATGGTAAAACCCCATCTCTACAAAAAATTAGCTGTATGTAGTGGTGCACACCTGTAGTCTCAGCTACTCGGGAGGCTGAGGTGGGAGGATCACCTGAGCCAGGGAAGTTGAGGCTGCAGTGAGCCAAGATTGCACCACTGCACTCCAGCCTGAGCCACAAGAGTTGAGACACTGCCTCAAAAAAAAAAACAAAAAAAATCACATTTTGTATTGTATGCAAATTGATCTGTCTACAACCAAAGCTTACCATTAATCTACAGCTATGCCCCATCATTCAAACTTATTCAAAAGAAATTGTATTATAGAAATTGTACTTCTAGAAAGAATATGGATTAAATCTCATTGTAGATTTTGTATAAAATGATGAACTTCTGATACGAAATACCTTTGTTCAGGCTTTGTCTCTTGTTTTTGTTGTGTTGTTTTTAACAGCTTCATCACTGGTCCAGCTGTAATACCAGGGTACTTCTCTGTTGATGTGAATAATGTGGTACTTATTTTAAATGGAAGAGAAAAAGCAAAGATCTTTTATGCCACCCAGTGGTTACTTTATGCACAAAATTTAGTGCAAATTCAAAAACTCCAGCATCTTGCTGTTGTTTTGCTTGGAAATGAACATTGTAATAATGAGTGGATAAACCCATTCCTCAAAAGAAATGGAGGCTTCGTGGAGCTGCTTTTCATAATATATGACAGCCCCTGGATTAATGACGTGGATGTTTTTCAGTGGCCTTTAGGAGTAGCAACGTAAGTAAAAATATGATGAAACATTCTTAGGCCCTAGCACCTGAATTTCTGAACCAGGAAGACTTATTCAAAATTGTAATAAATTTAGTTCTTCCGGGATTATTGAGGCCAGGTACAGTCTTTCTCAGTGATAAAAGTAGGGTGTGGTTGCATCCTTCAATAACAATTATGATGTTTTTAAGAGTATTTTATTCTTTAATGAGGAGATGAGTTACTTTTTTTCTTTTAAAATCCCAAGGCATAGAGTGGATTTTTCAAGCTCATTAGGAGTGCCATAAAAAGATATTTAGCAGAGAAATGGCAGATAGACTTTTTTAAAAAACAATGGTAGTATCTATTTATAGTAAAAAAAAAAAAAAGGCAATATTATTATATCAGGAATATACTGTACCATTATGTTTGAGACTGGCTGAATTTATACAAATCCCTTCTATAAAAGGAGGGATTAATTAAATGATAGCTAAGGTTTCTCAAGATACAGTCTTTTATGTCAGGCGCAGTGGCTCACTGCCTGTAATCCCAGCACTTTGGGAGGCCAAGGTATGCAGATTGCTTGAGTCCAGGAGTTCAAGAACATCCTGGGCAACATGGCAAAACCCTCTCTCTACAAAAGAAAAAAAAAATCAAAAAGTATCCAGGCATGGTGGTATAGACTCCTGTATGGCACCTGTAGTCCTAGCTACTTATGAGGTTGAGGTGGGAGGATCACTTAAGTCCAGGAGATTGAGCTGAGATGAGATTGCACCACTGCACTCCAGCCTGGGCAACAGAGTGAATTGAGACTGTCTCTCAAAAAAAACAAAAAACAAAAAGATACAGTCTTTCTCCAACTATAAAATGAAAAACATATTTTTATCTTTCTGTTAATAGGATGTTTTTAATTAAGAGCAAGTTGACTTTAAGGTAAGTTGCCACTAGTATATAAACCTCCTGA
The DNA here is from genome assembly GCF_000951035.1 of Colobus angolensis palliatus. Classification (NCBI taxonomy): domain Eukaryota; kingdom Metazoa; phylum Chordata; class Mammalia; order Primates; family Cercopithecidae; genus Colobus; species Colobus angolensis. The sequence continues at coordinate 188,308 of NW_012121821.1, forward strand.
GAGCAGGGATTTTTCTCTCTTTTGTTCACTGCTCTATCCACAGAGCCTAAAACAGCACCTGCACAGAGTAGACATTCTGTATTTGTTGAGTGGATGAATTATGAAAAATCTCACTGACATGATTTTTGAATCATACATTCATTATTCATTATTCTGTCACTGGTTGCTGGATGTGGCCTTAGACTGCTGCCTAGTTAGCGACACAGATGTCACTGGCACATCTGTGCCAGTAATGAGATGTATTATCAGGCCTACTCCTATAATATCCTGACTCAGTAGGTTTGGGGTAGGGCCAGACAAAAAGGTTTTTGTTAAGTAAAGCCAGGGTTAAGACCCTCTTAAAAATCTATTTTTTGAGCAGAGCCTGCATTTGTAAAATGTTTTCATACAGTATAAGATGCAACCTCTTGGTAAGCATGGTATTGTTTCACTAGGCCAGTATATTTCTTATATAGGTCAGTGGTTCTCAACCAGGGGCAATTTTGCTGACCAGGAGGCATTTGGCAGTGTCTGGAGACTTTTTTTTTTTTTTTTTTTGAGACGAAGTCTTGCTGTGTCATCCCAGCTGAAGTTCAGTAGTACAATCTCGGCTCACTGCAACCTCTGCCTCTCGGGTTCAACCGATTCTCCTGCCTCAGCCTCCCAAGTAGCTGGGATTACAGGTGGGCACCACCACTCCTGGCTAATTTTGTATTTTCTGTAGAGGGGGGGTTTCACCATGTTGGCCAGACTGGTCTCAAATTCCTGACCTCAAGTGATCTGCCTGCCTCAGCCTCCCAAAGTGCTGGGATTTCAGGCATGAGCCACTGTGCCTGGCCTGGAGACATTTTTGATTGTCCTGTCACAACTGGTATCTAGCAGATAGAGCCCAGGGATGCAGCTGAGCACCCCACAATGTATAGGACAGCCTCCACAAGAAAAAATTAACCCAAAATGTCAGTAATGCTGAGGTTAAGAAACCCTGTTATATACTAACTGTTAGGTAAAATTTTGTTCTCGTGTGAAGGTTAATTTCAGGTACACATTTTTAATCCCTGGGATTTCCAAATGCTTATAAAAATAGGTAACTTTTCCTGTATGGCATACCATGTTTTTTTATCTGTCAGTTTGTTTTAATCTACTTGAAAAGCCCTTGGGATTAATTTATCAGAGCCCTTTGCAATAGCGAACTATAAAATCTTTCCTTTTTTTTAAATTGACAAATAGTAATTGTATATGTTAATGGGGTACAAATGATGTTTTGAAATATGTTTACAATGTAGAATGCTTAAATCAGACTAACAAATCCATCACCTTATATACTTAACAATTGTTGTGGTAAAAACATAAAATCTGCTGTTTTAGCAATTTTGAAATATACAGTGCATTATTATTTATTATAGTCACCCTATTCTGTGTGATCACTAAAGCTTATTCCTCCTGTCCAGCTGAAACTTCATACCCTTTGATCAACATCTTCCTTTTCCCCATCCATCTGCCTCCCCTGGAGCATTCTGTAATCTTTTCATCACCTGGCTAAAATGTTGCTTAAATCACGATCATCGTGAATACAGAAGTCTTTATAATTTGAAGGTTTTGAATGTAACATGCCTAACAGCTGCAGATGAGTAATGCAAGTTAAAGAATGTCAAAAACAAAGAACTTTAGGCACAAAATCTCTGTGACAATTTTATAAGAGATGTCAATGTGAAATTCATTTTTTTAAGTTACTAGATTCAGGGAGTTTTCCAAAGTATGCATGGAAAATTACAATTTGAGATTTAGAAATCACATTTTAAACCTCTTTTATGTACTTCTTGCTACCTAAGAGGTTGGGTTAGGGGGATTTTTTGCAAATTCTATATCATATATTAATTCATGTGTATTTATTTTTAGAGTTATAAGGAATTTTCCTGTGGTGGAGATATATTAATTCATGTGTATTTATTTTTATAGATACAGGAATTTTCCTGTGGTGGAGGCAAGTTGGTCAATGCTGCATGATGAGAGGCCATATTTATGTAATTTCTTAGGAACGATTTATGAAAATTCATCCAGACAGGCACTAATGAACATTTTGAAAAAAGATGGGAATGATAAGCTTTGTTGGGTTTCAGCAAGAGAACAGTAAGTTCTATGCTTATTTAATTCATTCATTTTGTTGTCCAGTCTGAGAGTTGCTTTATATAGAAACACAGGTTTCCAAAGAGGCATGGGTAACTCTGTGTACCAGTCTTTCCCCAGAGGATACATTTAGTAATTAAAACTGTGAAGAGACTGGGTTGTACACATTTAAAATACGGAGAACCTCCTATGACTAGTCCATCTTGAAGAGGAACACTGGCAACTGTCATTTGCAAATTTCAGTTGTTAGGGTTTCCTCAGTAATATTTGTTAGTCACACAGGAGATTATAAATGCTAACGAGATACTTAGGTTCATCCCTGAGATGATGTGCAATGGACCAATTCAGTGTTCCAAGACTGGTGTGCAATACCCCTCACAAATTCAGGAATTCAGGAATCTGACACCATCTTCAGGACACGGACATTGTATTCTTCTTCTGTGAATCCCCAGATCTAACATAGGACCTTGCACCAAGTCAGCCTAGGATAAATGGTGAGTGGATGAATGGTTGGATAGGGAGACTTGATAGGGTTAAATTTCTTCTTTTGTGTAGTAACCAGGAAACAGGTATTCATGGTGTGAAGGAAGTAAATTTGCAATCATTTATTTTGTTTTTAAATAGGCAAGTCAAGTTTTCAAATAAAGCATAATGCAGAGTCATCAGGGAAGTAATGCTTTAAAAAATGTCCGGTTAGGTCTGGAATTTTACTTTTTAAATGATAACAGGTACTCTTTATTGCTAATGTAACCATATCATATTCGTTCAGTCAGTGTTTACCAAGCAATTGCTCTATGCCAGAAACTGTTTACCCACAGTAAATACAGCAGTGAACAAAACAAAGTCCATGCCTTCCTGGCACTTAAATGCTTGTTGGAGGAGACAAGCAAGTAAAACATATTGTGTGTCAGAAGATGATAAATGCCCTGTAAAAAATTAAGCAGAAGAATGATATAGAGAGGGCTTGGGTGTTGGTGGTGGAGCATTTGCTATTTTGGAATAGCCAAGGAAGGCATTCATTAGAAGGTTTCATTTATGCACAGGCCTTAAGAATGTGCATGGGTGAGTCTTGTGTATATTTGGGACAGGACTATTCCAGACAGAGGGAAGAGTGAAAGCCCTGAGGCAGGATTGTGCTTACTATGTTACAGGAACAACAGGGCCAGTATGTCTGGAGTAGAATGAATGAGGACAGTATAAAATAACAAAGGTTATTATGGGAATAATTCTTGTAACTCCTCTGATACCATTTAGCCAGAAGTTGAGTAGATGTTTTCCTTGTTTCTCATTGTTGCTTCTAGACTATTCTCCCCTTTCCCTCCCTAATAATCTCAATTTTGAATCTCATGTCAACAGACAAAACCATCCATCACCCTTACTCTCTGAAATCATGCACTTACCCTTGGGTTTATCCCCCTACTTCTTCGAAGAGTTTAGCTCCTGGTACTCTCTAACTCTGTCTGACACTACTCTGTTCTCAATTCTTGGTGACTGCCAAATCTGCATAGACGGTCTTTCTATCATTTTGGTCTTTGCAGTTCCTTCACCTTCCCTCCTCCAATGATCTGGGCTTCTACCCAACCTCAGCCATTCTCTCTCATGGTCATTTCCTAGACTTGGTCATTACATATACTGTACCTTCTGAACATGATCTCAAGTCCCAGCATCTCTTTCTACAACCACCATCATCTCTCATTCCAGCTCATTCCCTGTAATAATCTGACTCTGACAGTTCAGCTGGCCCTTAGAATCTATTGTTCCTACTGCCCTTCTGTTGTCCTTCACTCCCCTCTCTTCATTTTATTCTTTACCCAACTTAAATTTCATTGTCAATCATAATTGCCTATACTTTCAGCTCCCTATTCCCCTAATCTGGCAAACCATAACTCTGGTTAAATCCAGCTGTCTGCCTACTCCATGCCTGCACCCATACAGCTAAACATAATTGGAGAAAGGTGCTAATTGACCTTGATTTAAACACATGACTTTGAACCTCAGGTGCACAGCAGTCTTATATTTGCCTTGTCCATATATTCTCCCACTCTCCTAGAAGACTTTTATACCTTCTTTCTCCACTCTTAACACCTCTACCTTTCTTAGTTTATGACCCTATTGCTTATTTCACTGAGACTAGTCAGGAGAAATCTTTTTTTTTTTTTTGAGACTTTCACTCTTGTTGCCCAGGCTGGAGAGCAGTGACACATTCTCGGCTCACTGCACCCTCCGCCTCCCAGGTTCAAGCGATTCTCCTGCCCTAGCCTCCCAAGTAGCTGGGATTACAGGTGCCCACCACCACACCCAGCTAATTATTGTATTCAGTAGAGATGGGGTTTTATCTTGTTGGCCAGGTTGGTCTCGAACTTGACCTCAGGTGATCCACCCGCCTCAGCCTCACAAAGTGCTGGGATTACAGGCATGAGCCACCGCGCCCAGCCACATCTATCTTTCTTTACTGATCTTTCAGCTTCTACCCTTGCCCCTGTACAGTCCATTCTCAACACAATAGCCAGATTGATTCTGATAAAACCTACATCAGGTCATGTCACCCCATGATCAAAAGCCTGCATGATAGAGTCCGGTGTGACCATTCAGACTTTATCTTCTGCGCCTGCTTCCTCAGTTACCCTACCACAGCCACCCTGGCTTCCCTGCAGCTCCTTGAGCGTGCCAGGCACATGCTGTCTCATGGCCTTCACTCTTGCTTGCTCTTTTATCCCCCAAGATCTACATGGCTTGCTCCTTCATCCCCAACTCTGTGCTCAGATGCTGCCACAGTGAGACAGTCCCTCATCACTTATTTAAGATTGCAACCCTACCCCCTCAGAAACTCCTGCTCTACTTACTCCTGTGCTTTTTTCTCATAGTATTCTACCCCATCTAAATAATCTACTGACTTCACTTGGTCACTATCCATCTCCACCACTAGAACTAGAACATATGCTCCATGAGGGTAAGGTACGGAAGAGAGGACCTAGCACTCCGAAAGTATAGGTTAAATTATCATTATCCATTCAGAAGTGTTACGGTGACTACTGGATTTTATAAATGTACAACTGTAAAATGTTCAAATTCTTCAGCCTTTTTAAGAAATCTATTTGGGCCAGGATTTTGGATATCTCTTATGCCTATCATCTCTATAAGTTTCACCATTTCCTGAAACTGATTTTATTAAAAGATAAGGTATTTCTGTTCACAAAATACATACTTAGTAAAGTGAAAACTACAGTTGTTTTTCTGATTTTTTAGCTGGCAGCCTCAGGAAACAAATGAAAGTCTTAAGAATTACCAAGATGCCTTGCTTCAGAGTGATCTCACATTGTGCCCGGTTGGAGTAAACACAGAATGCTATCGAATCTATGAGGCTTGCTCCTATGGCTCCATTCCTGTGGTGGAAGACGTGATGACAGCTGGCAGCTGTGGGAATACATCTGTGCACCACAGTGCTCCTCTGCAGTTACTCAAGTCCATGGGCGCTCCCTTTATCTTTATCAAGAACTGGAAGGAACTCCCTGCTATTTTAGAAAAAGAGAAAACTATAATTTTACAAGAAAAAATTGAAAGAAGAAAAATGTTACTTCAGTGGTATCAGCACTTCAGGGCAGAGCTTAAAATGAAATTTAGTAATATTTTAGAAAGTTCATTTTTAATGAAAAATAAAAGTTAACTTAATTATCTTTTTGAGCTAAGATGTGATTTTTAAAATCATTTTGACCACTGAGTGTATAAGTGTGTTTTTGTGTGTGTATTTATAGATGTTCCTTAAGGTAGCCTTAAAAACTCTAGATGATGTATGTCAGGCTGACCAAGTACTCCCTTACTAGGCCACTCCTGTGTACAAGCTAAAAATGTAGTTAAACTGTTACTGAGATTCACTTCTACAGAGTTGAATGAGTCAACATTTACCAACTATTCTCACCGATGCATACCCATTCTATAAAATGGGGGCTTCAGGGGCTGGGGTTATTGAAACAGTTGCAGAGATGGGGATATGTCCGTCAAAGGATACAAAATTTCAGTTACACAGGAGGAATAAGTTCACGAAATCTGTTATACAACATCATGACTATAGTTAATGACAATATATTGCATTTTTGAAAAATGCTAAGATTGGATGTTAAGTGTTCTCACCACAGAACTGTGAGGTAATGCATATTGTTAATTAGCTATAGTCAATCAACTATATATATACTTCAAAACATCATATTGTACATGGTAAATCATACTATTTTATCTGTCAATTTATAAATAACTATCAGAATACAAATAAACCCACTCTAAGACACAGCATTATGTAGTTGAAAGGCCATGTTTTGGAGTCAGACAAAATCTATGTTAAAACATTGCCTCTGTGCCTTCTAACCAAGGACCTTCAGCAAGCCACCTAAGCATTCTGAGTCTTACTTCCTTTTGTTATAAAATGAAGATAATTTATCTTCACAGGTCTGGTTGTAAATATGAAATGAAATATAAAGTACCTCGTGTGTGTGTATTACACACTAGGCACATACACTAGGTACTTTATGTGTGTATACACACACATGTAACTAAAATAGTGATTTTTAATCCATTTTAGGGTTAGGGTTAGAGCCCAGGGGTCTGAGGTTACAGTGAGCTATGGCCATGTCACTAAGAGGCACTCCAGTCTCGGGGACAGAGCAGGACCCTGTCTTTAGAAAAAAAAAAAAAAATGTGTCCCATCATCAGAAGGTCTGGAAGCCTGGATGCAAAAGACCTTAACTTTGTTGGAGAGTCAGAGAGCCTGCTGCAACCCCATTTCTAAGGGAAGTTGCCCCACCTACAGCCCCTGCTAATGGCAATGCACACAGATGACTCTCCGCTTCAGTCCCCACCTTACGTCACAGCTGTGGGCACTGATGCAGGGCATCCTGTTGATGGGCTTCCTAGTGATCCCAGATACTGAAACAAAAAAGAAATGAGGCAAACAAGTTCAAGGCATTTTGAACTAGGAAATACTGAGGACCTGGGAATCAACTGTAAGAGCAAAACAGGATGCAATGGAGTAGGAGCTATGAACTAGCATCAGGGCTATGAGAGAAGTAAAGATATTAGCAACAAGGTCAAGGAGAGGGACAATCCTGTGCCCAGAATTGCCCCCATGGGTTTACTACCCCAGCCCCCGTGAGTTTTGAGACTGCATTTTTATTACCCCCATGCGAGTCATCTGAATTATGTTTTCTATCCCTCCTTGCCTTGGTTACTTGAGCTGACTTCCAAACCAAAAGAGTCCAACACAGTGACCATATGTTCCATCTTCCAGAGTCTCCATTCTGCCTTCACCTTGAACAGGGATGTGTGCCGGGTCCAAGGCTTTAATACAGTTCTTTGACTAGGAGTCCCTGTACTGTATTTCACCAACAAGATTGTACCATCTTTCTCTTTATATGAGACTTACTGTTGCCTATAATCTTTTCAAGAATGCTTTCTGCATTGATGTATTGGTTGCCAGCAAAGTCTTTGGTATGTCAAGACCATGGGGCAAGAGAAAGTGAATTATATCAAAAGAAATTTTCCAATGTTCTCTAACATCTTTTCTTACCATATGGAGATTCTGGGTAACTAAGAGGCCAACTCTAGGCCATCCGTTGGTTCTAAAACTAGTGAGAAATCTGCCTGCATAGTTTTGGTGGTTTTATTACAAAATCAGAGTCCGTAAAGTTTGAAGCACTAAAACTTATTAAGATCTGGGTTCAAATCTAATGGCTATTTAGAATATATGTCTCATCTCTTCCTGGCCTTTTGGCTAAGATCAAGTGTCTTGCTCTGTCACCCAGGCTGGAGTGCTCTGGACTCACTGCAACCTCTGCCTCCTGGGTTCAAGCAATTCTTGTGCCTCAGCCTCCAAGTAGCTGAGATTACAGGCATGTGCCACCATGCCCGGCTAATTTTTGAATATTTTATAATACGCACTATGTACCAGGAATTTAGCTAAATGTTAGGAATTTTTTAAAAAAGAAAAAAGCTAGTTCTGTCCTCAAGGACTCACAGCCTGATGGGGAAGATCGTTATGTATTACAGAATGTTCATTTTAAGAATTTGTGTAGACATTTATGAAGGGCTGTGGGAACTCAGAGAAATGGCTGTTCAGGGGTACAGCTTTCAGACTTGTCCTGAGTGGAATTTAAAGGATGAATAAATTGGTTGCATCTTTCAGTACCAGCAAAGAGATACTGGAGCAGAATTTTTCTCTTCTCTGAAATCAACTGGCGCCGGGTGCAGTAGCTCATGCCTATAATCCCAGCACTTGGGAAGGCCAAGGCAGAAGGATTGCTCAAGGCCTGCACAACACAGTGAGACCCCGTCTCTACAAAAAGAAAACAATTTTTTAAATTAGCCAGGTGTGGTGGCATGTGCCTGTAGTCCCGGCTGCTCAAGAGGCTGAGGCAGGAGGATTGCTGGAACCCAAGAGTTTGAGGCTGCAGTGAGCTATGACTGCGCCACTGCACTCCAGCCTAGATGACAGAGCAAGACTCTGTTTATTAAAAATTAATTAATTAATTAGGACTGAGGACTTCCAGGCACAGGTTCATTGGTTTGGGAGACTGAGGCTCCTGGAGATGATAATAGGATATTCAAGTTAACTGCCTCTAGGTCTGCAGAACCATTGATCTGTGCAGGCACAGAATTGTAGTCATCCCCATCCATGAGAATGAATTTATCACAGAGGGGATCACCAAAAACTGATTGATTGTGGTAGCACCACATGTGTACACATGTATGTGCCACATAATGACATTTCAGTCAATGGTGGACTACATACATGATAGTGGTCCCATAAGATTATAATGGAGCTGGAAAATTTCTGTCGCCTAGTGATGTCATAGCCTAGTGATGACATATGTAGTGCAATACATCACTCACGTGTTTGTGGTGATGCTGGTGTAAACAAATCTATTGCACTGCCAGTCATGTAAAAGTACAGCAATTATGTCTGGTACATAATACTTAATAATGACAATAAATGACTATGTTACTGGTTTATGTATTTACTATACTATACTTTTTACAATTTGTATTAGTTCTTGCATTGCTATAAATAAATGCCTGAGATTGAGTAATTTATAAAGAAAAGAGATTTAATTGGCTCACAATTCCACAGGCTGTACAGGAAGCATGACAACTTCCGGAAACTTATCCTGGCAGAAAGCGAAGGGGAAGCAGACATGTCTTCACATGGCCAGAGCAGAAGGAAAAGAGGGTAGGTGCTACACACTTTTAAACAACCAGATCTCACAAGCACTCACTCATTACAAGGAAAGCAGCACCATAGGGGAAATACACCTCCATGACCCACTCTCCTCCCCACAGGCCCTGCCTCCAACACTGGAGATTACAATTCAACATGAGGTTTGGGTGAGGCACAGATCCAAACTATATCATCATTATTTTCGAGTGTACTGCTTTTACTTATTAAAAAAAAAAAGTTAAACAGCCTCAGTCAGATCCTTCAGGAGGTATCCAGAAGAAGAAAGCATTGCTATCACAGGAGATGGCAGCTCCATGCCTATTATTGCCCCTGAAGGCCTTGTAGTGGAGTGAGATGTGGAGGTGGAAGACAGTGATGTTAATGATTCTTACTCAATCTAGGCCTAAGCTAATGCGGGTGTTTGTGTCTTCATTCTTAACAAAAAGTAAGACAATAAAAAGTAACAAAATAAAAATTTTTTAAATTTTTAAATAGACTAAAGTTTATAAAATAAAGATATAAAAAAGAAAAATATTTTTGTGCAGCAGTACAATGTGTGTTTTCAACAGTGTTATTACAAAGTAATCAAAAGGTTTAAAAAGTGTATAAAGTAAGAAAGAAAAATACTTTCTTTTATCTTTTTCTTTTTTTTTTTTTGAGACGAAGTTGTTCTTATTGCCCAGGCTGGAGTGCAGTGCCATCATCTCGGCTCACCACAACCTCCGCCTCCCAGGTTCAAGCGATTCTCTTGCTTCAGCCTCCCAAGTAGCTGGGATAGCAGGCACCCACCACCACACCCAGCTAATTTTTTATGTTTTTTAAAGACGGGGTTTCATCATGTTGGCCAGGCTGGTCTTGAACTCCTAACCTCAGGTGATTCACCTGCCTCAGCCTCCCAAAGTGGTGGAATTACAGGCGTGAGCCACCACACCCAGCCAGAACAGTATTTTTTTTATAAATTTAGCATAGGCTAAATACACAGTGTTTATAAAGTCTACAGTAGTTTACAGTAATGTCCTAGACCTTCACATTCACTCACCACTCACTCACTCAGAGCAACTTCCAGGCCTGCAAGCTCCATTCATAACAGCTCTACACACATGTGCCATTTTAATCTTTTATATCATATTTTCACTGTGCCTTTTCTATGTTTAGCTACACAAATAGTTACATTTGTGTTACAACTGCCTATGGTATTCAGTACAGTGACATGCTGTACATATAGGTTTGCCTCCTAGGAGCCATAGCCTACACCATGTAGCCTAGGTGTATAGTAGGCTGTACTATTCAGGTTTGCGTAAGTACACTCTATGATGTTTGCATGACAAAATCATGTAAGGATGTATTTCTTTGAACATATCCCTATCATTAAGCCACGCATGACTGTAGTTCTTTAGCATCTTCATAAAGAATTAGAGTCCCGCTTGCTGTAAGCTGTCTGGCATAAGACTTGGCATCTTCAGTGTGTCACAGGCCCTCAAATGGCTCTTTTAGCCCCACCTATATGTCTTTTGGGCACTTAAACGACATAACTAAAACTATTCGTTATTGCCTTTTTCCAAAATACACACACACAAACCTATTTCCTCTCAAACATTTTTAATCTCAGTAAATGGTTTCACTAGCTGTTTCCCAAGCTACAATCTGTAACATCATATTTATTCCTCCCTATTCCTCCAATTAATCACCAAATTCTGTGCCTTTTACCCTCAAGTCTTCCTAGAATAAGGCCTCTCCCTCCATCCCCACCTCTCCCTCATTTGCAGATTGTGTCTCCTCTCAGAGGGACAACCACAACAGCGTGTCTTCCCTGCCTTTCCAAGTCCCAGCACTGCCTTAGTTTCATGGGTGCAAGTTAATCATTTCCAGTTTCAACAAACTTTAAATCTGAAATGTCAAGTTCATTGAAGGAAAACTGCCATGAAAGAATAATAATAGGTCAGGCTCGGTGGCTTGTGCCTTGTAATCCAGGCATTTTGCGAGGCCAGTGCAGGAAGATCACTTGAGGACAGGAAATCAAGACCAGCTTGGGTCACACAGTGAGACCCATCTTTACAAAAAAATTTTTAAATTAGTGAAGCTTTGTGGCACACAGCTGTAGTTTCAGCTACTTGGGAGGCTGAAGCAGTAATGAGCTATGATCACACCACTGCACTCCAGCCTGGATGACAGAGTGAGATCCAGTATTTAAAAGAGAAGAAGAAGGAGGAGGAGAAGGAGAAAAGAGGAAGAAGCAGAAGGGGAAGAAGAGGAGGAAGAGGAAGAAGAAGAAGGAGAAGGAGAAGAAAGAGGAGAAGGAGACACACGCATACATTCTCCTAAAATATAAATACTATCAGGTCACAATCCTAATTAAAGGCACCTGTGGCATTTTGTTGCCTATAACATAAAATTACCTTTTTTTTTTCTTTTTCAGACACAGACTCACTTTGTCGCCCAGGCTGAAGTACAGTGGCGCAATCTTGGCTCACTGCAACCTCTACCTCCCAGGTTCAAGCAAGTATCCTGCCTCAGCCTCCTGAGTAGCTGGGATTACAGGCGTGCACCAGCATGCCCAGCTAATTTTGTATTTTTAGTAGAGATGGAGTTTTTACCATGTTGGCCAGGCTGGTCTCAAACTGCTGACCTCAAGTGATCCACCTGCCTTAGCCTCCCAAAGTGCCAGGATTACAGGCATGGGCCACTGTACCCAGCTAAAATTAACATTTTATAAATTGTTATTCCAAGATCCTTCACAATCTGACTCCAACCTCTTTGTCCAGCCTTGTCTTCTTCCACCCCTCAACAAGTGCTCTAGCCTTCCCTCAGTATCTGTTCAGTAAACATGCTCTCTTGGGCATACTTTTATATAAGCTTTTTTCTCTTTCTGAAATAAAAATGTGTCATTCATACCACTATTTTAGTAGCTAAATAACATTTGTTTCATTCAGTTACTAGATATATTTCTTTGTTAGTTTACCTCCTTCCACTGTAATATAAAACTAGCAGAAAAGGAGCTTTGAACTTTTTTTTTCAGCTTTATCATGTATAAGCCACTGTAATTTTGAGTCTCTAACAAAGTAATGGAATCCATAGCATAAAAAATACATCTAAACATATTTTTTGGGGTATTATATTCTAAAAGTATGTTTTAATCAGCATGGTGCCAAGAAGGTGTGTCCACATCATGAGTGAATTCTTATTTCACAACAGAGACTATGTTTTGTCCTGGAGGGAAAGAATGAATCAAATGACTCTCCCTTTTGATTATTTGTAACAATAAAGCTGAAGAACTTAAACAGTACCCTTGCTTTTCTTTAACACTCATACATTTAAATTGATGAAATCGGCCAGGCTTGGTGACTCCCGCCTGTAATCCCAGCAGTTTTAGAGGCCAAGGCGGGCAGATTGCTTGAGCCCAGGAGTTCAAGACCAGCCTGGGCAACATGATGAAACCCTATCTCTACAAAAACGCTCAAGTTAACTGGGCGTGGTGGCATATGCCTGCAGTCCCAACTACTCAGGAGGATCACTTGAGCCCAGGAGGTCGAGGCTGCAGTGAGCCATGATCATGCCACTGCACTTCACCCTAGGCAACATAAGATCCTGTCTGAAAAAAAAAAAAATTACATAAATAAATTCTTGAAATCTTAATAAATCTTAATAAAATCATGAAATTTTGTACTGTTTTTCAAATTTATATTTTTTAAAGCAAATTTTTAAATAATATAGTAACTTTTTTTTCAGGTAGTAAATTTCTACCACAAAAACAACTTGATGTTACTGAGATTAATTACAAATTAAAGAAATAATTAGGTGTTGTATAAAAAAATCTTACCTATGAGATATATTATTTAATCTACAAAACAATTTGAGATTTAAAGCCATAACTAGCAAGTAGAACTTCTGAAATATAAAGTTTAATACAGTATCAATAGTTTCTAACATAAGACCTTCATAAATATAAAACAACAGCTTAAATGTCTATGAAAAATCAGTATTCACGAGCATCACCAAACATTGATAGTCATTCATTATATTTGTTACCATGAAAGCAGTAATTAAAACACTATATGTGTATATTTTAATATGGAGTCTCGCTCTGTCACCCAGGCTGGAGTGCAGTGGCACAATCTCAGTTCATTGGAACCTCTGCCTCCTATGTTTAAGCGATTCTCCTGCCTCAACTTCCCAAGTAACTGGGATTACAGGTGCCCACCACCACACCTGGCTAATTATTCTATTTTTAGTGAAGACGGATTTTCATCATTTTGGCCAGGCTGGTCTCAAACTTCTGACCTCAAGAGATCCACCCACCTTGGCCTCCCAAAGTACTGGGATTACAGGTGACCCACTGCACCTGGCCTAAAACACTATTTTAAGAGTTACAGTTATTTTATTTAAGTAAGCTAATTAGGCAAAAATGTGTCTTCTAGTTTTGTACATTGTAGTTGGGTTATTTCCTGTAGCAGAAATACAGATTTTTTTAAATACAGATTTTTTAAAAGTTACCAGTTGAAAGGAAACTGCATTCTTTTTTTTTTGACTTGCAATCTCACTCCCTAGGAGTCCTACATTTGTGCTAGAGATGAAGTTGTTGCCAAAGCAGCCAAAACAGGGGACAGTACGGTCTAGGCTGTTCAACTGTCAAGAGGCATTTTTGTTGAACTACATCTTATTGCAAAGATTCATATGTGTCCTGCTTTACTGTTAAAATAACTTTTTCCAAAAAGGAGCAAATTATGCAAGTGAATATAGTACATTTTTTACAGTCTGGTGTATGGCAAACTTCCACTAAAGTTTCACGAAAACATTCCTTTTATGCAAACCTGTTGAACAGTCACTGTGTTGCAGGTACTGCTCTAGGCAGCAAACCACAGTTTCTAGGACTTAAACTCATCGTCGGCCTTTAAATTTTGCAGAGTCTGTAATTTAAAAAAAAAAAAAAAAGTCACACATTGACACATTAAGCACTTGAAAATCTTCTCAGATGCTGAAGCCTTTGTCTTTTATTTACTTTCTAGAATACACATTTTGCCTCTTTCATTATGATAACTGGTTGTATCAATCCCAACACAAATGACAGATTCTCAGATTGTTTACTGAAAGAAGTTAGTCAAATAAGCTTCCGTTTGTTGATTGCTCAAAATATCCAGATGGCTAAATCAACCTGGTATTTAAACGTATCTTTGATTCAACTATGGTTTCTATGTGTCTGTCTTGCTTGAGATAGATTTGAATTGCTTTAAATAAATTATCTTATTTACCTTTCTAAGATGAAAATGGAAAACACTATTGTTGCAACTTCCTAGGTAGGAAAGCCTTGGTTTTAAAAACCACATAGCAGAAGAGGAATTCCCCTGCCAGGCTGGAGGGGCCTCACTAAACCATCACTACTT
>NW_012121821.1:204792-219709 GCF_000951035.1 Colobus angolensis palliatus
TTTTTGAGACAGAGTTTTGCTCTTATTGCCCAGGCGGGAGTGCAATGGTGAGATCTTGGCTCACTACAACCTCCACCTCCCTGATTCAAGCAATTCTCCTGCCTCAGCCTGCCAAGTAGCTGGGGTTACAGGCATGTGCCACCATGCTCAGCTAATGTTTGTATTATTAGCAGGGACTGGATTTCACCATGTTGGTCAGGCTGGTCTCGAACTCCTGATCTCGAGTGATCCACCTGCCTCAGCCTCCCAAAGTGCTGAGATTACAAGTATGAGCCACCACGCCCGGTCTCTCATTCTCTTTTTCTACCTCACCAGTTAGGGAAGCTTGTGTCCAAATGGACCTCAGTCAGCCTGTATCCGTGAGTGAGAAGAACCCCCCAGCAACTCACAATGAACATGAAAAACGAGATAAATAAACCTTTACTGTATTAAGTTGCTGTGATTTGAGGGTTGTTTTTTTTGTCACAGCATAACCCAACCCATCCTGACTAGCACATTTGGCTTTCAGGGATGCTTCCCCTTATTGTCTGGCTTATGAATTTCTAGGAAATGAAAGATAATCACTCTTCTCTGATAGGTTAACCAATTCTTCTAAAATTAGTGGTCTGATAAGAAGCAGAAGATTTACATAGTCTCAAAGTATTGCCTCGAATATACTTAACTAGTTACAAAGGAAAAAACATACAAGTTTACAGTCGAGAAAGCACCAACTTAACCAAGTGATCAATACATTATCAGTAATGGGATATGGGAAGGCACAGTAAGATGGTGGAATAGAAGTCTCCACCGATCTCCTTCCCACCCCACACTGCAAAGACACCAATTTAAGAATGGTCTACACAGAAAAGAACACCTTCATAGGAACCAAAAATCAGACAAGCCCTCATCATACCTGGGTTTAACTTTGTATTGCTGAAAGAGGCAATGAAGAGAGAGATAAGACAGTTCTGAATCATCAGTGCCACCCCTCCTCATCCCGTGGCATTGGTGGCATGGTGCAAAGAGCATCTATGAGTGCTGGGGGAGGGAAAACACAGCAATTATGAGGCACTAAACTCCGTGCTGTCCTGTTGGAGCAGAAAGGAAAACCGGACCAAACTCAGCTGGCATCCACCCACAGAGGGAGCCTTTCAACCAGCCCTAGCCAGAGGGGAATTGCCAACTCCAGAAGTCTGAACTTGAGTTCCCACAAACCTTGCCACTGAGGGCTAAAGTGCTCTAGGTCTCTAAATAAACTTGAAAGGAAGTCTTGGCCACAGGATTGCAATTCTTGGGTGAGTCCTAGTGCTGAACTAGGCCCAGAGACAGTGGACTTCGGGGGCACATGACCTACTGAGACATTAGCTGGCATAGCAAAGGGAGTGCTGCCATCGCCTCTCCCCTAACTCCAGGATGCACAGCTTGCAGCTCCAAAAGGACCCCTTCCTTCCACTTGAGGAGAGGGAAGAACCACGAGGACTTTGTCTTGAATCTTGGATGCCAGGTCAGCCACAGCAGGACAAAGCATCAGAGTCATGAGGCCCCTGTTCCAGGCCGTAGCTCCTGGACAACATTTCTAGACATGCCCTGGGCCACAAGGGAGCCCACTGTTTTGAAGGGAAGGATCCAGTCCTGGTAGCATTCATCACCTGCTAACTGAAGAGCCCTTGGGCTTTGAATAACCACCAGTTATACCCAGGTACTACATTAAGGGCCTTGGTGAACCTCTGGGACTTGCTGGCTTCAGGTGAGACTCAGCATATTACCAGCTGTGGTAGCTACAGGGAAAACTCCTTCTGCTTGCGAAAAGCAAAGGAAAACGTGAAGGGGACATTGTCTTGCACCTTAGATAACAGCACAGCCACAGCTGGGTAGAGCACCAAGTTGGCTCATGAGGTCCCCAATTCTAGGACTTGACTCTTGGTGGGCATTTCTGTACCTGCCTTGGGCCAAGGGGAGAACATCGCCATGAAGGACAAGTCCCAGGCCAGGAACCATCAAAAAAAAAAAAAAAAAAATAGCTGACTTAAGAGCCCTTGAGCCTTAAGGGAACGTTTGCAGTAGTCTGGCCCAGACAGTGAACCTCTGGGACTTGCTGGCTTCAGGTGAGACAATAAACACTTAACTCTTCAATGCCCACACACAAGCAAACATCCTTAAGTATCAAGACACTCTAGGAAAATGTGACTTCACCAAATAAACTAAATAAGGCACTGGGGAACCAATTTTGGAAAAACAGAGATATGTGAATGTTCAGATGAAAAATTTGAAATCACTGTGTTGAAGAAACTCAAAGAAATTCAAGATAACACAGAGAAGGAATTCAGAATTCAATTCTATAAGAAAAATTTAACAAAGAGATTGAAATAAGAAGAATCAAGCAGAAATTCTGGAGCTGAAAAATGCAATTGGCATACTGAAGAATACATTAGAGTCCTTTAATAGCAGAATGAATCAAGCAGAAGAAAGAATTAGCATGAAGACAGACTATCTGAAAATACACAGTCAGAAGAGACAAAAGAAAAAAAAAAAAAAATGAAGCATCCCTAAAGGATCTAGAAAATAGCCTCAAAAGGGAAAATCTAAGAGTTATTGGCCTTAAGAAGGAGGTAGAGACACAGGGGTAGGAAGTTTATTCAAAGGGATAATAACAGAGAACTTCCCAAACATTAAGAAAGATATAAATATCCAAGTACAAGAAGATTAAAGAACACCAAGCTGATTTAACCCAAAGATGACTACCTTAAGGCATTTAATAATCAAACTCCCACAGGTCAAGGATAAAGAAAGGATCCTAAAAGCAGCAAGAGAAAAGAAACAAATAACATACAATGGAGCTCCAATACATCTGGCAGCAGACTTTTCAGTGAAAATCTTACAGGCCAAGGGAGAGTGGCATGACATATTTAAAATGCTGAATTAAAAAAAAAAAATACTTTTGCCCTAGAATAGTATATCCAGTGCAAACATCCTTCAAATATGGAGGATAAATAAAGACTTGCCCAGACAAACAAAAACTGAGGGATTTCATCAATACCAGACCTGTCCTACAAGAAATGCTAAAGAGAGTTTTTCAATTTGAAAGAAGAGGTACAAAACTCACTTGTAATAGTAAGGACACAGAGAAACACAGACTATGGTAACACTGTAACTGTGGTGGGTAAACTATTCTTATCATAAGCAGAAAGATTCAATGATGACTCAATCAAAAATAATAACTGACAACTTTTTAAGACTTGAACAGTACAATCAGATATAAATAGAAACAACAAAAAATTAAAAAGGGGGGATGAAGTTAGGGTGTAAACTTTTTATTAGCTTTCTTTTTGCTTGTTTGTTTATACAAACAGTGATAAGTTTTTATCAGCTTAAAATAATGGGTTATAAGATAGTATTTGCAAGCCTCATGGTAATCTCAAACCAAAAAACATACCATGAATGCACAAAAAGCAAAAAGCAAGGAACTAAATCATATCACCAGAGAAAATAACATTTACTAAGGGAAAACAGGAAGAAAAGAAAGAAAGAAGACCACAAAACAGCCAGAAAACAAGTAACAAAATTGCAAAAGTTAAGTTCTTACTTATCAATAATAACATTGAATGCAAACTCCCCAATGGACTAACCTCTCCAATCAAAAGACACAGAGTGGCTAAATGGATAAAAAAAAATAAGACCCACGATCTGTTGCTTACAAGAAAGACACTTCACCTACAAAGACACACACAGACTGAAAATAAAGGGATAGAAAGATAGTTCCTACCAATAAAAAACAAAAAAGAGCAGTAGTAGCTATACTTGTAACAGACAAAATCGATTTCAAGACAAATCTATAAAAAGAGACAAAGAAGGTCACTATATAAGGATAAAGGAGTCAGTTCAGCAAGAGGCTACAACAATTTTAAATGTATATGTACCCAACACTGGAGCACTCAGATATATAAAGTAAATATTATTAGAGCTGAAGAGAGAGATAGGTCCCAATATGATAATACCTGAAGACTTCAACACCCCACTTTCAGCACTGGACAGATCTTCCAGATAGAAAATTAACAAATTGGACCTAATTTGCATTATAAAACAAACGGATCCAATCGATATTTACAGAACATTTCATCCAATGGCTGCAGAATACACATTTTCCTCAGCACATAGATTATTCTCAAGAATAGACCATCTCTTAGGTCACAAAACAAGTCTTAAAACATTAAAAAAAAAAAAAAAAAAAACTGGGCCGGGTGTGGTGGCTCACACCTGTAATCCCAACACTTTGGGAGGCCGAGGCAGGCAGATCACAAGGTCAGGAGTTTGAGACCAGCCTGGCCAACATAGTGAAACCCCATCTCTACTAAAAATTCAAAAATTAGCCAGGCATGGTGGCGCAAGCCTGTAGTTTCCGCTACTCGGGAGGCTGAAGCAAGGGAATCACTTGAACCCAGGAGGCAGAGGTTGCAATGAGTCAAGATCACGCCACTGCACTCCAGCCTGGGTGACAGAGCAAGACTCGGTCTAAAAAAACAAAAAAACCTGAAATAATATCAAACATTTTCTCTGATCACATTGAAACAAACCTAGAAATTAATAACAAGAGGAATTTTGGAAACTATATAAACACATGGAAATGAAACAATATACTCTTGAACGACCAGTGGATCAATGAAGTAATTAAAAAGGAAATTGAAATATTTATTGAATCAAATGATAATGGAAACACAACATACCAAAATCTATGGGATACAGCAAAAGCAGTAAGTACCGAGGGAATTTTATAGCTACAAGTGCCTACATCAGAAAAAAAGAAAAACTGGCCGGGCGTGGTGGCTCACGCCTGTAATCTCAGCACTTTGGGAGGCCTAGGCGGACAGATCACCTGAGGTCAGGAGTTCCATACCAGCCTGGCCAATATGGCGAAACCCCGGCTGTACTGAAAATACAAAGTTAGCCCCTTCTCCCGGGCGGTTAGTAGTGAGAGTGTGGAGTATGTGCTCCAGGCTCGGAACATACACTTATTATTTAAAAAAAAAAAAAAAAACTAAAAAAAATTTTTAAAACTTCCCCAAAATGTACAAAAAATCTGCCTCTCCCCCGCCGTAGACTTTTATTTTTATTTCTTCCTCTTTTATAAAATAACGCCTTGAAGCAGCCAAGGCCGACCCGCCCGCCCGCAGCAGCTCCAAGAAGGAACCAAGAGACGGAGGCCTTCCCGCTGCCCAGACTGACACCGCCACCCTCGCCCGCAGCCAGCGGCAGCGGATCAACACCGCTCTTGGGCGGTTGAGTCGTTTTCGATTCCGGGTGATTTTTGGCCCTCTGCGCTTGCCCCTGCTCACCTCCTCCCGTCTCCCGCTCCCAGCCCCCGCACTCCCTCTCCTCCTCTCATGGAAAGGTCGCGGCCCGTGACCCTGCGGGCAGCCCTGCCGAGATGAACCCCAGTGCCCCCAGCTACCCCACGTCCTCGCTCTACGTGCAGGACCTCCATCCCGACGTGACCCACGCGATGCTCTACGAGTTCAGCCAGGCCTGGTGCATCCTCTCCATCCGGGTCTGCAGGGACATGAACACCCGCTGCTCTTTGGGCTAGGCGTATGTGAACTTCCAGCAGCCCGCGGAGGCGGAGCATGCTGTGAACACTATGAATTTTGATGTTATAAAGGGCAAGGCAGTAGGCATCGTGTGGTCTCAGCGTGATCCATCACTTTGCAGAAGTGGAGTGGGCTAAATATATTAAAAATCTGGACAAATCCATTGATAATAAACACTGTATGATACATTTTCTCCTTCTGGTAACATCCTTTCATGTAAGGTGGTCTGTGATAAGAATGATTCCAAGGACTATGGATTTGTACACTTTGAGACACAGGAAGCAGCTGAAAGAGCTATGGAAAAAATGAATGGAATGGTCCTAAATGATCGCAAAGTAGTTGTTGCATGATTTACGTCTCGTAAAGAACGAGAAGCTGAACTTGGAGCTAGAGCAAAAGAGTTCCCCAATGTTTACGTTAAGAATTTTGGAGAAGACATGGATGATGAGTGCGTTAAGGATCTCTTTGGCAAGTTTGGGCCTACCTTAAATGTGAAAGTAATGACTGATGAAAGTGGAAAATCCAAAGGATTTGGATTTGTAAGCTTTGAAAGGCTTGAAGATGCACAGAAAGCTGTGGATGAAATGAATGGAAAGGAGCTCAATGGAAAACAAATTTATGTTGGTAGAGCTCAGAAAAAAGTGAAACGGCAGACAGAACTTAAGCGCAAGTTTGAACAGATGAAGCAAGATGGGATCACCAGATACCATGGTGTTAATCTTTATGTGAAAAATCTTGATGATGGCATTGATGATGAATGTCTCCGGAAAGAGTTTTCTCCATTTGGTACAATCACTAGTGCAAAGGTTATGATGGAGGGTGGTTGCAGCAAAAGGTTTGGTTTTGTATGTTTCTCTTCACCAGAAGAAGCCACTAAAGCAGTTACAGAAATGAATGGTAGAACTGTGGCCACAAAGCCATTGTATGTAGCTTTAGCTCAGCGCAAAGAAGAGTGCCAGGCTCACCTCACTAACCAGTATATGCAGAGAATGGCAAGTGTATGAGCTACGCCCAACCCTGTAATCAACCCCTACCAGCCAGCACCTCCTTCAGGTTACTTCATGGCAGCTCTCCCACAGACTCAGAACGGTGCTGCATACCATCCTTCTAGCCAAATTGCTTAACTAAGACCAAGTCCTCACTGGATTGCCTAGGGGGCCAGACCTCATCCATTCCAAAATATGCCCAGTGCTATCCGCCCAGCTGCTCCTAGACCACCATTTGGTACTATAAGACCAGCTTCTTCACAGGTTCCACGAGTCATGTCAACACAGCGTGTTGCTAATACATCAACACAGACAATTTGTCCATGTCCTGCAGCTGCTGCTGTGCAACTCCACATTATAACTATGTTGCGGGAGTTCGAAATCCCCAGAAATATCGTAATGCACAGCCACAAGTTAGAATGCAACAGCCTGCTGTTCATGTACAAGGTCAGGAACCTTTTGACTGCTTCTATGTTGGTGTCTGCCCATCCTCAAGAGCAAAAGCAAATGTTGGGTGAACGGCTGTTTCCTCTTATTCAAGCCATGCACCCTACTCTCGCTGGTAAAATCACTGGCATGTTGTTGGAGATTGGTCAGAACTTCTTCATATGCTGGAGTCTCCTGAGTCACTCCGTTCTAAGGCTGATGAAGCTGTAGCTGTACTACAAGCCCACCAAGCTAAAGAGGCTGCCCAGAACGCAGTTAACAGTGCCACCCATGTTCCAACTGTTTAAAATTGATCAGGGACCACAAAAAGAAACTTTTACTTCACAGAATAAAAATATCTAAATATCAAAAAATGTAAACATTATGGAAAAAACATTGCAAATTATAAAATAAATTTGAAAAGAAACTTTGAACCTTATGTACCAAGCAAATGCCAGGTCTAGCAAACATAACGCTAGTCCTAGACTACTTACTGATTTAAAAATTAAAACACACACACACACAAAAATAGTAAAATGTGAAAACACATTAATGTTTTATAGACTCTGGGAAAAAGAATTTTCAGTAAAGTACAATAATTTAAAGCATTCCTTTCTTTAATTTTGTAATTCTTTACTGTGGAATAGCTCAAAATGTCAGTTCTGTTTTTTTTTTTTTTTTTAGACGGAGTCTCGCTCTGTCGCCCAGGCTGGAGTGCAGTGGCCAGATCTCAGCTCACTGCAAGCTCCGCCTCCCAGGTTTAAGCCATTCTCCTGCCTCAGCCTCCTGAGTAGCTGGGACTACAGGCGCCCGCCACCTCGCCCAGCTAGTTTTTTGTATTTTTAGTAGAGACAGGGTTTCACCGTGTTAGCCAGGATGGTCTCGATCTCCTGACCTTGTGATCCACCCATCTCGGCATCCCAAAGTGCTGGGATTACAGGCTTGAGCCACTGCGCCTGGCCAGTTCTGTTTTAAGTAACAGAATTGATAATTGAGCAAGGAAACGTAATTTGGATTATAAAATTATTGTTTTAATAAAAATTCCTTAAACAGTGAAAAAAAATAAAAAATAAAACACAAAAATTAGCGGGGCATAGTGGCATGTGCCTGTAATCCCAGCTACTCGGGAGACTGAGGCAGGAGAATTGCTTGAACCCAGGAGGCAGAGGTTGCAGTGAGCTGAGATCGCGTCATTGTGCTCCAGCCTGGACGACAGAGCAAGACTCCATCTCAAAAAAGAAGGGATGGAGGGAGGGAGGGAAAGGGAGGGGAGGGATGGGGTGACAGAGCGAGACTCCATCTCAAAAAAGAAGAAAGGAAGGGAGAGAGGGGAGGGGAGGCAGAAGGGCATTTGAGGGCATATTCTTTTTTCTCTCCATTAAATGAGGAACATAATATCACTCTGAAATTCCACTTCATTTTGTTAACCATGTGCAGAGAATTTCGCTTTTAAAATACATGTGTTAAGGAACAGGCAACGGAGATTGTCCCTTAGGCAGGAAGCTGATGTGTAAAACAGACTTTTCCCTCACTGTGTACATTTTGCTACCACATGAATTTTGCATCATATGCTTGTATCTCCCAATTAATTGTAAAGCCAACAAAACCTTGGCTCAACTTAATGAATAACAAAAGTAATAGAGGGACCCTCTGACTTATATATGGCTATTATCTTCCCCATATATTTTGTTATCCCAATATACCTTGCACTGTAGCAAGGAATACATGTGATCATTTCAGCAGTTACAAAAGATCACAAAAAATAGGGGAGAAACCAGGAAAGGTAGGAAGGGAGGGAGGGAAGAATAGAAAGGAAAGGAATAAAATATAGGCTGGTATAATAAAGTTGGTGCTGAGCGTGGTGGCTCACACCTGTAATCACAACACCTTGGGAGGTCAAAGCGGGCAGATCACTTGAGCCCAGGAGTTCTGAGACCAGCCTGGGTAACATGGAGAAACCCCATCTCTGCAAAATTACAAAAATTAGCTGGGCATGGTGGCACACACCTGCAGTCCCAGCTACTCAGGAGGCTGAGGTGGGAGGATCACTTGAGCACAAGAGGTTAAGGCTGCAGTGAGCCGTGATTGCAGCTCCAGCCCTCTGAAACAGAGCCTGTCTCAAAAATAATAATAATATGGCTGGGCGTGGTGGCTCACACCTGTAATCCCAGCACTTGGGAAGGCCAAGACGGGTGTACCATTTGAGGTCAGGAATTCAAGACCAGCCTGACCAGCATAGTGAAACCCTGTTTCTACTAGAAATACAAGAAGTTAGCTGAGAGTGGTGGCATGTGCCTGTAATACCAGCTACTCAGTAGGCTGAGGCAGGAGAATTGCTTGGACCCAGGAGGTAGAGGTTACAGTGAGTCGAGATCATACCACTGCACTCCAGCCTGGGCTACAGAGCAAAACTCTGTCCAAAAAATAATAATAAATAATAATAAAATTAAAAGAACAGTCATACAAAGTTTGTGATTTGTGCTGAGCCAATTTCTCTTTTAGGGGAAAGACATCACACCAGAAAACTAGATAAATATTATGATTAAAAGGTATTGGCTGGGCACGGTGGCTCAAACCTGTAATCCCAGCGCTTTAGGAGGCCGAGACGGGCGGATCACCAGGTCAGGAGACCGAGACCATCCTGGCTAACACGGTGAAACCCCATCTCTACTAAAAAATATAATAAACTAGCTGGGCAAGGTGGCGGGCACCTGTAGTCCCAGCTACTCGGGAGGCTGAGGCAGGAGAATGGCGTGAACCCGGGAGGCGGAGCTTGCAGTGAGCTGCGATCCGGCCACTGCACTCCAGTCTGGGCGACAGAGCGAGACTCCATCTCAAAAAAAATAAATAAATAAAAAATAAAAAAAAAGATATGAAATAGAATTTGATAAAAAGACATCAAGTCAAGGGTAAATTGTCAATTGTTAACAATATTTTTAAATGCTTTGTGGAGGGAAATTCCATGTCACACAGACTTAGAAAAAACAAACAGAGGGAAAACAAGCCTATCACCTACATCTATCTATATCTCTAGCCATAACTCCATCTCTCTATCATCCATCTACCTGTCTGTATTTATATAGCTATGGCAGATAGATATATCTAAATTAAATAGGTAAATATATAAAAAGATATTAATTTGAAGTCTTTATGTACTAAATAACTTTTGATAGTTTTGGTTACAAAGTAGAAATACAGAAACGAAAGTCACTTATTTTATTATGCCGTGGAAAGTGGATGACTCTCATGGTGCAGGTGCAGTCTATGTCCGAAAGAGGGAGCAGTGAAGTCACAGATAGCTTCATGGTTTTTCTGACTTTTTGCTTCTGATACGTCTCAATTTAAGAGCCAGAGGAGAAAGCAGGGAACTGAGAAAGGAGAGTATCAGCAATTGGATGAACAGATCTTTGGAGTAAGCGGTTGTCTCGCACACTGCAGCTTTAGAGCCATTGAGCAGAACACCCAGCCACCAATGCCCCTCCGTGATTTCCTAAGTCCTTTCCTTTAACCAAAGAATTAAATATTTTTAAACATTCAATAATTATCAAGATGATATCCTTGTTGCTAGAAGTTTTTAATTCTTCTTACATGAACTGGTTAGAGTCTAAAATGTGTTCATTGTTAAATAAACTGGTTAGAATCTAAAATGTGTTCATTATTTAATGAAAAATGGGTTCATGTTCTTGACATTTGAGTGCTAAATCAGAAACAAAAAGTAGGACATGTTGGCCGAATGCGATGGCACATGCCTGCAATCTCAGCACTTCGGAAGATCAAGGCGGGAGGATGACTTGACATCAGGAGATTGAGACCATCCTGGCCAACACAGTGAAACCCTGTCTCTTCTAAAAATACAAAACTTAGCTGGGCATGGGGGCAGGCACCTGTAATCCCAGCTACTCAGGAGGCTGAGACAGGAGAATTGCTTGAACCCAGGAAGCAGAGGTTGCAGTGAGCCGAGGTCACGCCCCTGCACTTCAGTCTGGGCAACAGAGTGAGACTCCATCTCAAAAAAAAAAAAAGAAAAAAGTAGGAAGTGTTTGTCAAAAGAGCCATATTAAAGTTTCTCAGAGTTTCAATAGCTTTAAATTACTCTTCACGTGAAAAGACAAATATTATTACTTAGATTTTATTAAGTGATACATTCATGATACATTTTATTAAATAATACATTCATGAGTTCCTCATATAAATTTCACTTAAAGTTACTTAAATTTAATAAATACTACTTAAATAACCATCAAGGCCTGTGGAAGTTCAATTACATTTTCACATTGGCGTTGTCCTGCATGTCGGGTCTGTCTCTTATATTGTTCCACATTATCCAGACAATTCAAGGAACAGGAAAGGCAGATGGCCAATAAACATATGTAAACATGTTCATCCTTTCTAGTAATCAGGGAAATGCACATTAAAATAAAAAGGAGAAGCCATTTATGCTCATCATATTGGCAAAAAGTTTAAAGTCAAATTTGAATTTATAGGAAAATGGAAGCCTTTATGCATTGCCAGAGGAGGTTAAATTGGTAGAACCACTTTGGAGAGCAATTTAGTCCATATAATGAAGTTAATGATGCATACTCCCTACAATCCAGCAGTTCCACTCCCCTTCAGTTAAAAACCTGGCTGCACATTAGATTCATTATCCCGGTGGGCTATCAACCCATCGGCCTATTAAGAAAATCTTTTTGTTTCTTTTGAGGCAGGGTCTTGCCCTGTTGCCCAGGCTGGAGTATAGTGGCACAATCAACACCCACTGAAGCCTTGACCTCCTGAGCTCAAGAGATCTTTCCATTTCAACCTCCTGAGTAGCTAAGACTGCAGGTGCATGTCACTATGCCTGGCTAGCTTTGAAATTTTTTGTAGAGATGAGGTCTCACTATGTTGTCCAGGCTGGTCTTGAACTCCTGGGCTCCAGTGATACTCCCAGCTTGGCCTCTCAAATGTGGGATTGCAGGTGTGAGCCACTGTGCCCAGCCCCTATAAGAAATTCTTGTACATATACATAGAAAACAAATTCAAAAATTTTCATAGCATTGCTTATAACAAAAAAATGGAAATAATGTCCATCAACAGGAGTATGAAGAAATAAAATGTTGTATAGTCATTCAACAGAAAACTAATAAAACTATAGAAAATATGGGCACATGCAGCGTGACTGAATCTCTCAAATACAATTTTGAGAAGTAATAGGCAAAGGACACATACAGTGGGATTCTAGATAGCAATTAAAATGAATAAACTAAACCTATAAATAAATCCTGTGCTAGTTTTCTACAGCTTCTATTTAAAAAGGTACCAGGCCAGGCACGGTGGCTGATGCCTGTAATCCCAGCACTTTGGGAGGCCAAGGCAGGTGGATAACCTAAGGTCAGGAGTTTGAGACCAGCCTGGCCAACATGGTGAAACCTACTACTACTAAAAACCTACTACTACTAGAAACCATCTCTACTAAAAATACAAAAATTAGCTGGGCATGGTTGTGGGTGCCCGTAATCGCAGCTACTCGGGAAGCTGAAGCAGGAGAATTACTTGAACCCAGGAGGTGGAGGTTGCCGTGAGCTGAGATTGCATCATTGCACTCCAGCCTGGGTGACAAGAGCAAAACGCCATCTCAAAGAAAGAAAAAAAAATGTTACCATAGGCCGGGTCAGTGGCTCACATTTGTAATTCCAGCACTTTGGAAGGCCAAGGTAGGAGGATCACTTGAGTCCAGGTCTTCAAGACCAGCCTGGGCAACATGGCAAGACCTTGTTTCTACCAAAAGGAAAAAACTAGCTAGGCATGGTGGTGCATGCCTGTAGTCCCAGCTACTCAGGAAGCTGAGGTGGAAGGATTGCTGGAGTCCAGGAGTTCAAGGCTACAGTGAGCCATGTTCACACCATTGCACACCAGCCTGGGCAACCGAGCAAGACCCTGTCTCAAAACAATCACTGAAAACTTAACGGCTTGAAACAATACAAATTTATTCTCTTACCTTTCTAGAGATTCGAAATCCCAAATGACACTCACTGAGCTAAAATCAAGATGTCAGAAGGATTGTTGTGTTGTTAATGTGTTCCCTCAAGAAGTAAGTGTTAGAAACTCAATCTCCAATGCAATAGTGTCAGGAGGTGGGGCCTAATAGGAAATGTTTAGATCATGAGGGCTCCACCCTCATGAATAGGGTAATGCAGATTAGAAAAGGACTTGAGGCTGTCAATTCTCTCTCTCTCTCACTTTCTCTCTCTGTCTTTCACCCCTCATGCCCTCTCATATCCCATCATGGCATGACACAGCCAGAGGCCCTTGCCAGATGCCAGGCCTCTTGATCTTGGACTTCCCAGCCTCCATGACTATGAGAAATAAATTTCTTTTCTTTATATATTACGCGATCTGTGCTACTCTGTTATAGCAACACAAAATGGACTAAGACAGCTGTGTTTCTTCCTGAGGGCTATATGGGATAATTCATATCTTTGTTTCATTCAACTTCTGGATGCTACCTGCCTTGCTGGGCTTGTGGCTTCTCCTTTCATCTTCAAAGCCAGCAATTCCATCTGCAACCTTAATTCCCCTTTGCCATATAAGGTAACATATTCACAATGCAGGGCAAAAATAATAATAATAATTTCCCTCTACCCTCTTAGGGTCGGTGGCTGAGTCTGTGAAATAAACTGATAAAAGACGTATTAAGAAGAGAAAAGCATACACATTTTATTTGATCTTAAAAGTTTTAAATGGGAAGGGGAAATTATAGAAAAGAGAACCCCCTCAACCCGCCCCAAAGAAGTAGCCAGACTTGGAGGCTTTTTTTACCACTTCAAGGATGACAAATGTATAGAGAAATGACAAGACAAAGGAAAGAGGTTTCTAAATGTTCTAGCAGTGATAACTTGTAAAAAGGTAAATGTAGGAGAATCATTAATGTTAGCCCCCCAGGGTTAGCCAGTAAGGTTTCTTTATGTGACTCTTCTGGTACCATTTCTGTCTATGGCACTGAGGGTTGTTCTCTCTACTACAGGACAGGGAGGGATACCTTCACAAGGAAAATTTATACCCTGTTTTTAGGAAGATGGAAGGAGGGCAGTGAACTTTTTCTCAATTGCCTTCAACTTGAAATAATACTTAAGTCAGGGTAGAATATTTGGGGGTGGAAAATTCTGATCCCCTACAACAGATTCAAGGGATTAGGATGTTAACTTTTTTTGCAGGATGGGGGGTAAAAGGGTGTAACTGTCTGACGGATTTTTCTTTTCTGCTGCTGAAAAAAGATGATACAGAGAACAGCAGGAGTTGCCATAGAGAAAGAGGTTAATTATCACAAGGTAGCTGAGCAGCAGGACAGGAGATATTTCTCAAATCTGCTCCCCAGTAATTCAGAGGCTAGAGTTTTTAAGGATAATTTGGTGTGCATGTGGATAGGGAATGGGTGCTGCTGATTAGCTGGGGACGAAAAATTCATAGCATTAAATGCTGACAACAGAAATCTGGAAAGATCTAAAATCAAGACCCTAACATCACAAAAGAAGTAGAAAAGCAAGAACAAACAAATACAAAAGCTAGCAGAAGACAAGAAATAACTAAGATCAGAGCAGAACTGAAAGAGATAGAAATGAGAAAAAGCCTTCAAAAAATCAATAAACCTAGGAGCTGGTTTTTTTTGAAAAGATTAACAAAATAGATAGACCACTAGCTAAATTAATAAAGGGGAATCAAATACACACAATAAAAAATGATAACGTGGATATCACCACCTATCCTACAGAAATATAAACTACCATCAGAGAATACTATAAAAGCCTCAGCTAGGGGTGGTAGCTCATGCCTGTAATCCCAGCACTTTGGGACGCTGAGGTGGATGGATTACCTGAGGTCAGGAGTTCGAGACCAGCCTGACCAACATGGTGAAACCCCATCTCTATTCAAAATACAAAAATTAGCCAGGCATGGTGGTACATGCCT
>NW_012121821.1:222539-236997 GCF_000951035.1 Colobus angolensis palliatus
CTCATATACACCATGGAATACTATGCAGCCATAAAAAAAATGAGTTCCTGTCCTTTGCAGGGACATGGATGAAGCTGGAAACCATCATCCTCAGCAAACTAACACAGAAACAGAAAACCAAGCACCGCATGTTCTCACTCATAAGTGGGAGCTGAACAATGAGAACACATGGGCACAGGGAGGGGAACATTACATACTGGGGCCTGTCAGGGGGTGGGGAGCAATGGGAAGGAGAGCTTTAGGACAAATACCTAATGCAGTCGGGGTTTAAAACCTAGATGACGGGTTGATAGTGCAGCAAACCACCAGGGCACATGTATACCTGTGTAACAAACCTGCACACTCTGCACATGCATCCCGAACTTAAAAAAAAT
Source organism: Colobus angolensis palliatus (assembly GCF_000951035.1). Lineage (NCBI taxonomy): Eukaryota > Metazoa > Chordata > Mammalia > Primates > Cercopithecidae > Colobus > Colobus angolensis. Next base: position 222,914 of record NW_012121821.1, read on the forward strand.
TGATATAATTGTTTTATAATAAAGTAATATTTCCATGTGACAGCAACATATAATGTAAATGATTTCCAATTCACTTTTCCTATCTCTGTCTGCCTTTGCCTGCTGGCTTTGGAATTACAGTATGTGATTCTTGATAATATTTTTGGAGGGGGAAAGATTTGCATTATTTTAAATCGTGCATATAAAATAAAACTCAATAATTTGTTTTATACTGTTTCAAATTTGCATAATTCAAGTTCCCATAAAGTTTGACTATATTTTACTTATAGCATGGCATGTATACATGTGATTAGTGTCGACATAGCAAGAAAATGGGGTTTCTAAGGCAATCTGTTATATAAAAATGTTTTGAGCACCTACAATATAAAGTCTGTTTTCTCTCTTATGGCTAAAGTCTTTCACTGAGCACCCTGAATCACTGTAACTTTTCTTTATTTTTTAATAGCAAAGATAAGCCAGGCACAGTGGCTCACGCCTGTAATCCCAGCACCTTGGGAGGCTGAGGGGGGTGTGGATCACCTGAGCTCAGGAGTTCAAGGCCAGTTTGGCCAACATGGTGAAACTCTGTCTTGCCTAGAAATACAAAAATTAGCTGGGCGTAGTGGCGGGCAACTGTAATCCCCACTACTTGGGAGGCTGAGGCAGGAGAATCGCTTGAACCCGGTAAGCAAAGGTTGCAGTGAGCTGAGATGGCACCACTGTACTCCAGCCTGGGAGACAGAGTGAGACTTTGTCTCTAAATAAATACATAAATAAATAGCAAAGATAAAGGGATAAGAATGTATCTACCTAACTTGCTTTTGCCTCAGAGAATAAAGAAACAGGAAAAAGAAGTCAAATCTACTCCTTTGCATTTCTTTTTGTTTTTAAATCAAGTCTAACTTCATGTATTCCCCTTTCTTTTTTTAAAACTTTTCCTCATTTGTGTTTAAAGATAAATACAGGTTATATATATGTAGTACATATGTAACTTATTTTTAAATTATAATGCACAATACTATAATTATCATTTGCAAACTAATCACCCCATGAATACTTTTTTTTTTTTTTTTGAGACAGAGTCTTGCTCTGTCACCCAGGCTGATCTCTGCTCACTGCAAGTTCATGCCATTCTCCTGCCTCAGCCTCCGGAGTAGCTGGGACTTACAGGCTCCCGCCACCACTCCTGGCTAATTTTTTGTATTTTTAGTAGAAATGGGGTTTCACCGTGTTAACCAGGATGATCTCAATCTCCTTACCTCGTGATCTGCCCGCCTGAATAATTTTTGCGTAGAGAAGGCAAAACTTCATCTTCATCCTCTTACTATTTCTGGCTGGACCTGAGAATTGAACTGACATAAGACAGATTTATAGGAGAAAAGCATACAGATTTTTACATGTACTTGGGAATCCCCATAGAAAAACAAAAACCCAAAGAAATAGCAAAAACTAAGTGCTTACATCCTTGGTTGAACAAAGACAGACAATTGTAGAAAAGTACCTACCATATACAAGAAGACCAAAGGAAGATGAGCGTTACTTTAACATCGTGTTTGTCTAGATTTCTTTCGGCCTAGACTCCCCATTTCTTGGTGATGTTTCCTTCCTCCTGATGTAGGGAGGGCATCTTTCACATGAGATTTGTATCACCTTTCAGGAAAAAACAGGGAGGTGACAGTGTTCTCCTTGCACCTACTGTTTTACAAGTGCCTCTAGCTCAAGGTAATCCTTAAGCCAAAGTAGCATATTTTGGGATGACATAGGCTGCATCTACCAATACGTTTCTCCTTTTTCTGATTCTTGTTTCCCCTTTTCAGAAGCAAGCAGTATTCTGAATTCTCATGCCTGTAATCCCAGAACTTTGGGAGGCCGAGGCAGGTGGATCACCTGAGGTCGAGAGTTCGAGACCAGCCTGACCAATGTGGTGAAACCCCATCTCTACTAAACACAAAAAATTAGCCAAGTGTGGGCGTGGGGCCTTGTAATCCCAGCTACTTGGGAGGCTGAGGCAGAAGAATCGCTTGAACCCAGGAGGTGGAGGTTGCAGTGAGCCAAGAGTGCACTATTGCATTCCAGCCTGGGCGACAAGAGTGAAACTCTGTCTCAAAAAAAAAATTTTTTTTTTACGCATGTATACCTAAACACACATATTGTTGATTTTACATTTTTTTTGAGCTTTCTTTTTTTGTTTTTTTGTGGGGTGATTTTTTGGAGACAGAGTCTCACTCTGTTGTCCAGGTTGGAGTACAGTGGCAAGATCTCAGCTCACTGCAACCTCCACCTCCAAGGTTCAAGTCTCAGTCACCCAAGTAGCTGGGACTACAGGTATGCACCACCACGCCTGGCTAAGTTTTTGTATTTTATGGTAGAGGCAGGCAATCCACCCACTTTGGCCTCCCAAAGTGCCAGGATTACAGGCATGAGCCACCATGTTTTTGGGCTTTCTAAGGATGGTTGCCAGAAATGCTCTGAAGGTCAGACAAGGTCAGGTCATAGTCTTCTAGGACTCATGTGGCTGGGTTTTCGTTGGTTAGTTGGTTTTTGTTTGTTTGTTTTTTTCTCAACATCATGTCTCCAAGATTCATCTTGTTGAGTTATCATATCATTGAATATAAATATAGTTAATTTGTTTTTCTTTTCTTTTCTTTTTTTTTGGAGATAGAGTCTCTTGCTCTGTCATCCAGGCTGGAGTGCAATGGCACAATCTCAGCTCAAGTGATTCTCTTGCCTCAGCCTCCTGAGTAGCTGGGATTATAGGCACACACCACCACGCCTGGCTAAGTTTTGTATTTTTGTAGAGACAGGGTTTCACCATGTGAACCAGGCTGGTCTTGAACTCCTGACCTCAGGTGATCCATCTACCTCAGCCTCCCAAAGTGCTGGGATTACAGGTATGAGCCACCACACCCAGACATCCATTTGTTTTTCACTACAGTATTTATATTTAATTGCATTATATGAACAGATTAAAATGTATTTTTGCTCTCTCCTGACAAGGAGTATTTGGCTTGTTTCTAGTCTGGCACTGGTACAAACAGGGATGCTGAGAATATTCTTAACCATGACACTCATGAGCAGAGGTTTTTCTGGACAGTGGTCTTCATGCTGGGACACAGGTACCTCTGTGGGTGTCATCAGAGAATTTTAAGGAAATCAACGTTCATATTCTCAGTTTCCACATACACTATTTCTTATAGTCATTTGCCTGAAGCGTATGCCAGTCCTGGAGCCTCAGGCTCACCTTTACCACTGAGCTTTTCACAGTCACCTTTCAGCCAAAGGTGCACTGCTCTCCATCCAGAATCTTCCTCTGGTGCCTTGGCCACCAGTGTAAAAACCTCTTCCAAAAACGAGGCAACCGGAAGTACTAGTGCCAGGGTTGAGAACGTAGATTACTCTTATTGACTGAGGATCAAAGTTGGTTTTCAGTTGACAGACTATTAAGTCTGTCCAATTACAAAGCTGTCATACAGTTAATTCATAATGAATTCAAAGAACTGAAAGCCATTCCATTCCCCTTACGCTTATTTAGGTGAAAAAGATTTTTTTAGCTCTTAAACTTGTCAGAAGCAAAAGAAAAATAGAAAGAGAATTGATGCTAACTCCTATTGTATTTTAGAAAAAAATAAAAATCATCTGAAGAAGAGTGAGCATGGTGGCACTCTGTCACCCAAGCTGGAGTGCAGAGGTGCAATTATGGCTCACTGCAGCCTCGACCTCCTGGACTCCAGTGATCCTCCCACCTTAGCCTCCCAAGTAGCTAAGACTACAGATGTGCACCACCATGTCCAGCTAATTTTTGTATTTTTTATAGAGACAGGGTCTTACCATGTTGCCCAGGCTGGTCTTGAACTCCCGGGCTCAAGCTATCTACCAGTCTTGGCCTCCCAAAGTGCTGGAATTACAGACGTGAGCCACCGCACCTGGCGCATCACTTGAATTTTCTAATGAGCTAGCTGAATTTCCCAAAAGTAGGAAAGGTTTCTATTTGTCACTACGATTTTAGTGTTCTTGGAGTCCCGCTCCTTGGTTAGTGCCAAAAGCAAGACCCTAATCAAATGCAGACCTTCATAGATTCATCAGATGTTTTCAACATCTCAGCTTTTGTGTACATCATTCCCTCTGACTCGGATGTCACCATCCCCTGAACCCCCACCCAGTCATCACTCCATGCTATGACCTCAGCTCAAATGTCATTTCCTCTCAAAGGCCTTCAGCAACTATCCTATCTAAGGCTTCCTAATTCTCCATCACAGAACCCTGTAAAGTTCATTAGAATGGATTTCCTTGCTCATAGATTATCTCCTGCACTTGACTGTAAGCTCCTTGAAGGCAGGAAGTGATCTGTTTTATTCACCTACATATGCTCCAGCATTTAATGTAGTGCCTGATATTAAATGCTGGGACATATTCAGCAAGATATCCAAAAATATCTACTAAATAAATGAATAGATGAGTGAATTTTCTTCAGCCTGTAAAAAGACACCCTCCTTCATCCAGTCAATGGTAACTTGGAACAAGATGTGACAAGTGTTTCCAGGAATAAAAAGGTTATTCATGCTTTTATACTTCATTTCCACCCTGACTAGTAGAAAAGAATTCTACGGTTGGGTGTGGTGGCTCACAGCTGTAATCCCAGCACTTTGGGAGGCCGAGGAGATTCAGGAGTTTGAGACCAGCCTAATCAACATGGCAAAACCCTGTCTCTACTAAAATCACAAAAATTAGCCAGTTTTGGTGGCACACACCTGTAATCCCAGCTAAACTGGGAGGCTGAGGCATGAGAATTGCTTGAACCCAGGAGGTGGAGGTTGCAGTGAGCCAAGATCATGCCACTGAACTCCATAGCCTGTGCAACAGAGTGAGACTTTGTCTAAAAAAAAAAAAAAAAAAAAATTCTAGATCCCCATTCAAATTCCCCCAACTCCTACTCTTTTTATTCCCTTTCTTGCTTCTCTTAGAAACCCTTTCCCTTACTATCTCAGTAATAGATTCAATTCTAAGAAAATGGGTAAATTTGGCAATGTTGTAAGTGAAAGAAGAACATTCCTCTTTTGTTTTCCTGCCCCTTCAGCGGGCAGCTCTGTTTGACTGTCAGGATTGCACAGCAATCAATAGCCAAGATACATTGTCATCAATTCCTCTGGTGTAAGACAGCAAGCCAGACAAACCAACGACCTGAAATGAAACACAGGATCAACAATGTGCCTCTCAAGAAAAATGCCAAGCAGACAAATGGCTTTTCTGACTGCCCCTGGTCTTAGGTTTTCCTGAAATCTTATTAGAATAAGCCCCTCTTTGTCTCCCTACGTAAGTTTCTCTAGTACGCACTGTCATCCTAAGCCCACATTTTAAAACATCACATTTGCGAGAGTGAGAGAATAAAATTTTAATTCTGTCTAAATCAAATTTCCAATTTGTGTGTGTGTGTCTATATCAGAATCTCCCTTTTATGTTGTTATGGATCCATCTATCGTGTCCTATCTAATGATGATGATGACCAGAACTTAAATTTCCAAAGGGTTACATGTACATTATCTCATTTAATTTGGTTTATTTTAGCCAAAATGACTTCTAGGCAGGCCCACCTAAGCCCTTGCAGGATGAGAAGGCTAACAGCACCTCCTGCTGTCCTGAGTACATGTCTTCTTCGCGGGGGGAACCAGCCTGCTGACAGTGCCTAGCAAACACCAAGCCAAGAGTCTACCCACAGCTGCTCTCCAGGCAAAGGGTGCTGCCCCCCAGATCTGTCCTCACCCCAAAGACTTTGCAGTATGATAAAAGAATTATAGCTAAGCTCTAATAACTATGAATAGCTGTCATGGCTTAGTATCTTGCTCCTATGTAATGACACTTCTATTTTAAAAAGGATCTCTTATGCCTTAATCCAAGTATTTCAGGATCTGCCACACTTAGGGCTGCCTTTCCACTCTGAGCCAGGCTTTGCTTTGATTTTTTTAAATTGCAACTAGATACAGATTAAGAGATACAGAAATGCACAGATTAGATAAAGGTTTGAACCTCCCTTTACTTCTTGAAACAAGAGTAGCCAAAATCGTGACCATTGTCTGCTCTGTTCCTGTCCTCTGCCTCCAGTGAGCCAAATGGCCCAGGGCTCAGGATTGGCTCCACTCATGGGGTCTTTGGGGGTGGATGACAGAGGGACTGTCCTGTACCTTCTGCTGAGCCACTGCCACACAAATGGGTAACCACTAAAAAGGGAGCAAACTGTTGGGCATTGCAGAGGAAGGGAGATGTTCTGGTCTATTTTTTTTTTTTTTTCTTCCTTCAGAGGAGACTTTGTGGGCTAATAGTGACATCTAATTACAATCTAATCACTGGGAGCTTGGAGGGAAATGTTTAGTTCCCCTCACTCTGTAACAGAAACATTAAAAAGCAAGCAAACACAGTTTCTTAAATAAGAAGGAGCGTGGGGAAGCACGGACCAACTGTTGACAGGAAATTAACAAACAGTTACATATTCTGTTCCATTCTCACAATTGTATAGCCAACAACATAGTGGTTAGGTATTAGACTCAAGAGCTGGTTCTGATTGCAGCTTTGCTACTTACTAGCTATATGTTCTTTGGAAAGACTTGTCACATTCCACACTGAGGTATTGCTCCTCAACGGCGCACCAGTTGAGGTATTGTTCCTCACAAGAGGGCATTAGCTGCGGGGGTTTGCCTGCAGACCCTGACCTAAGTGATGGATGAATAAAATCCATATTTTATGTCTTCCTCCATGAAATGGGGTGACAAAGGTAACACTGAACTCATGGGGCTGTAATGAAGATGAAATGGGTTAATGTATATAAACTACTTGGAACGGCACAGGTACACTTCTGTACATCTATATGAATTTCACTGTTATTATTTTTGTTGTTCTGTGACAGAAAGGACAGATTCTTGTGGGACCTTAGTTAAGAATTGTAGGCTGGATGTGGTGATGTACACCTGCAGGCCCAACTACTTGGGAGGCTGAGGCAGAAGGATTGCTTGAGGCCAGGAGTTCGAGGCTGCAGTGAACTATGGTTGTGCCACTACTCCAGCCAGGGTGACAGAGTAAGACCCTGTCTCTAAAAAATAAAAATAAGAAAATTTCTGTAGATAACAGCCCCAGATTTCTTATTCCAAATTGGATGCTGGATCCTACCAAAGAGATTGAGCAATATAGGGATTCCAAGCACTGAAGAAAGGCCAATAGGAGAGCCATTTTGGTGGAAGAGCTCCTCAGCAACCCTTGAGTCATGCCACTTTGGCAGTTACTTGCTCTACCTCCTCATACTCCACTGCGATCTCAGGTACTAATACACAGCTTGTGGCTGTGCCTATATGCAGAAAACAAATGGAACTGGAAACCCCAGTTTCACTCAGACAGCTTGCTTGTCCTGGGTTTATGCAACTCAGCTAGAACTTGCAGCAAACCAGTGATTCTAATTTAAATTGAAAGAGTGCATTCCCAACTCCCAATTGCAAAAATATAGAACCAGCCCAAGAATGCCATGAATCAATGAGTGGATAAAGAAAATGTGGTATATGTATATACCATGGAATACCACTCAGCCATAAAAAAGGAGCAAAATCATGCCTTTTGCAGCAACCTGGATAGAACTGGAGACCATGATTCTAAGTGAAGTAACTCAGGAATGGAAAACCAAACGTCATATGTTCTCATTCATAAGTGAGAGCTAAGCTACGAGGACGCAAAGGCATAAGAATGACACAATAAACTTTGGGGATTCAGGGGAAATGGTGGGAGGCAGGTGAGGGATAAAAGACTACACATTGGGTACAGTGTACACTGTTCAGGTGATAGGTGGGTCAAAATCTCAGAAATCACCACTAAAGAACTTATCCATGTAACCAAACATCAGTTTTCCAAAAAAATCTATTGAAATTTAAAAAACGAAGAAAAAAAAAAAAGTAAGAGTGCATTCCCAGCAAGTGAACTACTGAAGGGCTTGATATCTCCCCAGGCACCTTCACAGAAAATGCTTCCACTGCCTGGAAAGACGGGTACTTCTGTGTCTGGTTAAATCAGGTTCTCCTGTGCTGCTTTCACAAATCACTTCATACTCTGTACAGTGCTCTGAAGTTTACAGTGCCATTTCAAATACATTTTCTCTGTCTACAGCTCTTAAATTACATATTCTTTCCCCATTTCATAGGCGAGAATACAAAGGGTCAAAGAGTAAAGCGACAGAGCTGGGAGCGAAGCTCAGATCTTCTGCTTCCCAACGAGGGGGTCTTTCTCCTACACCACAGTTGCCTAGCACATCACAGATCTCACTCTCAGAGACTTCAGCTAAAGGCATTTCAGTAGATGCAATCCATCTCACCTTCATCCTGCATGTCATAGCTCTTTGTCTTTTACTTTCGTTCATCATTCTTCATTTTGCTATATTAACCTCATCAAAATTAGTTAAGGGAAGGACTCTGAGAAGATGGCAGAGCAGGAAGCACCAAGAATCTGTCTTTTTTCCTACACAACAATGGCACTGGCAGAATCTGTCTACCTCATCTTACATCACTCACAAAAACCTAACTCAAAATGGGTTAAAGACTTAAGTGTAAGATCTAAAACATAAAACTCCTAGAAGAAAACATGGAGTAAATGTTTCTTGACACTGGTCTTGGCAATGATAAATTGACAATGGTAAATTTTATGTTATATGTATTTACAATTCCACAATTCTCAAAAATTAGGAAAAGCTGATCAAGTCAGGTTTTTTTTTTTTTAGTTTAATGTATTTTAATAGCAAACTTACAGGAACAGCACAGAAGACAGACAACATTAAAAACATGTACTTGCATGTAGGACAACTCAGAAAAGTATAGTGAATGGATGGAATCTACTGTATGATAAAAATGCTACAAACACCATTTAGTTGCCGTCAATAAGAAATTTACTTGTTTTAAAAAAATCCAAATGTTGGCATTGTCCAGAAAAATTTAACAGGTTTATTTATAATTACTATAAAGTTGAATCGCTGAAACTTGTTCACTGAAACATTTTAACTTGCATTAATGCTTTACACCTCTGCATTTATATTAAAAATTCATACACAAATGAAAATGGAAAAACTGCCAATATCTGATTTCTGTCCCCTATTTTTCCACTCGCAATCATATACTTAGGTACCCTTTGACCCCATGGAAAAAAAATATCTAACGTTCAGAACTACCAATAACAGGAAGAAGAGAAAAAATTTTTTTTTTTTTTTTTGAGAATGAAATGTTTCCCATCATAGTAGGTTCTTAAGCACGTTCTCCACGTATGCGGCGTGCTAGCTGGATGTCTTTTGGCATAATTGTTACACGTTTGGCATGGATAGCACACAGGTTGGTGTCTTCAAAAAGGCCAACCAGATAGGCCTCACTTGCCTCCTGCAAAGCACCGATAGCTGCGCTCTGGAAGCGCAGATCTGTTTTAAAGTCCTGAGCAATTTCTCGCACCAGAGGCTGGAAGGGAAGTTTGCGAATCAGAAGTTCAGTGGACTTCTGATAACGTCTAATTTCATGGAGCGCCACAGTACCAGGCCTGTAGCAATGAGGTTTCTTCACCCCTCCAGTAGAGGGCGCACTCTTGCGAGCGGCTTTTGTAACCAGTTGCTTCCTGGGTGCTTTACCACCGGTTGATTTGCGGGCAGTCTGCTTTGTACCAGCCATGGTACAGAGACCTCCTTACTTACCCCCCTTCTCCTTGCGCTGGAGCTCGGCGAGCGAGAGGCGGCGCTGGCATTAGAGAGTGACGGCAGCGCGGCGGCGGCTGCGAACACAATTCAAGTCAGGTTTTTAAATACAAGGAATGTCCTCTGAAAAGAATTCAGTAATCAAATTATGCAGTTTGCCAAAATGATATTATCATTTGTATTAGGCTATTCTTGCAATGCTATAAAGAAATACCTGAGACGGGGTGATTTATACAGAAGACGTTTAATCGGCTCACAGTTCTGCAGGCTTTACAGGGAGCATGGTGCTGGCATCCGCTCTGCTTCTAGGGAAGCCTCAGGAAGCTTACAATCATGTTGGAAGGCGAAAGGGGACTAGGCATATCACATGGGGAAAGCAGAAGTGAGAAAAAGAGAGCGAGAGGAGGGGAGGTGCCACATACTTTTAAATGACCAGTTCTTGCAAGAACTCACTATCACAAACATAGCACCAAACCATGAGGGATCTGTCCCATGACGCAAACACCTCCTCCCAGGCCCCACCTCCAGCATTAGGGATTACAATTCAGTATGAGATTTGGGCGGAACAAATATTCAAACCATATAACTATTCATACAACTTTCTCTCTCTCTCTTTCTTTCTTTGACAGAATCTCACTCTGCTGCCCAGGCAGGAGTGCAGTGGTGCCATCTCAGCTCACTGCAGCCTCCACCTCCCAGGTTCAAGCGATTCTCATGCCTCAGCCTTCTGAGTAGCTGGGATTACAGGTGTGTGCCATCACAACTCGCTAACTTTTTGTATATTTTAGTAGAGATGGGGTTTCACAATGTTGGCCAGGCTGGTCTCGAACTCCTGACCTCAGGCGATCCACCCACCTTGGCCTGCCAAAGTGCTGGGATTACTGGCGTGAGCCACCGCACCTGGTCCATTCATGTTTTTGACAGACATTTATTAAGCAACCACCATATGCCAGGAAGAGTACTCAAGCATGCTTCATCAATTTATAGGTCAGAAGCTGGATCAGGCAAATAGATAACAAGAACAGAGTGCAGTGAGTGCTCTGACCAAATGATACCTGAGGTACTGGGGAGCCATTGGAAGGGGACTTAATGTGGCCTGGAGAAGGGTGTTAAGGGAAACTTTTCCCAGGATGATGCTATAGCAGAGTTTTAAAGTTCGAAAAGGCGGGGCACAGTGGCTCACGCCTGTAATCCCAGCACTTCAGGAGGCCGAGGCAGGTGGATGACTTGGAGCCTAGGAGAAAATCTTAAAAAATTAGCCAGGCGTGGTGGTATGTGCCTATGGGTCCAGCTACTCAGGAGGTTGAGGTGAGAGAATTGCTTGAGGCCAGGAGGTCGAGGCTGCAGTGAGCCTTGTTGGCACCACTACACTTCAGCCGGGTGACAGAACGAGACCTTGTCTCAAAAATAAAATAAGCAAACAAACAAATAGATAAATAAAGACATTAGCCAGGCAAAACAATGTCGGTAGGGTGAGTATAGTGTATGTATGCAAGCATGCATGTGTTGTGTGTGTGTATGTGTGTGTGTGTTCTGTGGGGACGAACCTGGAACTCCAGAGTTGGTATGAAGATTACTTTATGCTGAAGACTATTGAAACTCAAGAAAGAAGAAGCCTCTCAGAACTTTTCTTATCTGAATTAAAGCAGCAATTTCTGGGAAAAGGGGGCTACTATAAATCTCTTCTCCAGAGGATTGTCATGGCTATGAGGAAGATGGAAAACCACTTGCACCTGCAAAAACAAACACATCACAACTTTCTTATTTCCCATTTGCTCACCTAAAATCTCATTTGTCTTTCCTAAAGAAACTTACTGGTTCTTCCCAGAGAAGCCTCTTCTCTCCATTCCCTTTTTCCTACTAAATTAGGCATATAAGCCTCTAACTTTAACCATGAGGGAGCTAACTACTTCTTCTGTTAGCTATTATGTGCATACGAATAAACTTTTTCTCCTTCAGCGAATCTGTATTTTATCAGTTTAACTTGCACACCTCTAGAGAATGAACCTAAGAGCATAGGGGAAAATTTCCACCCCCTCCCCCCGACGGTTTGAAGCAGAGGCACAGTCCCTGCAAAAATGTGAAGGTGGTTGCGGAGTACAAGACACAGGAGCAGTAAGAGTTGAGTATGGCGGGAGCCGATGCAGGGAGGAGTGGTGGCTGGATTGTTACAGAGGTCAGTCATGAAGGGCCCTCATGTCTTTCACAACTGTACCTCACCCAAAATAACAAGAATCACTGCTGGAGGCCAGGTGCGGTGGCTCACGCCTGTAATCCCAACACTTTGGGAGGCAGAGGCAGGTGAATCACCTGAGGCCAGCAGTTTGAGACCAGCGTGGCCAAAATGGCGAAACCCCGTCTCTACTACAAACACAAAAAATTAACTGGGTATGGTGGCGGGTGCCTGTAATCCCAGCTATTCGGGAGGCTGAGGCAAGAGAATGGCTTGAACCTGGGAGGCGGAGGTTGCAGTGAGCTGAGATAGTGCCATTGCACTCCAGCCTGGGTGACAGAGCGAGACTCCATCTCAACAACAAAACAAAACAAAACAAAACAAGAATCACTGCTGGTACCTCAGGAATCTGAAAGGATATAAGATGTGGCCGAAGTCAAAGACAAGTTGTGTCTGCTACTCTGTATCTGAGTGTACTTGTAGAAAGGGTTTTGCAAACTATTTTTTATCATAACTCCATCAGTAAAAAATTTTGAACATGCAATCTCAATATATGCATACTTATTTTTATAAACTAAATGCAGGTAATACTGTGGTAACGCTTTATTTACAAAATACAATGTACTTAAAAATAGGAACTAAATAAAGAACATAGACATTGCAATATTGTCATTCCAAACTCCAATAGATCATCTTGTATCCCATGGAATGAAGGTTCCTCACTACGGAACATGCTGGCCCACAGCATATGAAATAAGACATACATCGAATTGTGAGGTCTTTTAAGAAAAATTCAGGCTGTGTGCCGTGGCTCATGCCTGTAATCCCAGCACTTTGGGAGGCCAAGGAGGGCAGATCACCTGAGGTCAGAAGTTTGAGACCAGCTCACAACATGGTGAAACCCCGTCTCTACCAAAAACACAAAAATTAGCCAGGCATGGTGGCGCCTGGCTGTGGCATGAGAATTGCTTGAACCCGGGAGGCAGAGGTTGCAGTGAGCTGAGATTGTACCACTGCACCCCAGCCTGGACAGCGAAGTGAGACTCTGTCTCAAGAAAAAAAAAAAAAAATTCAGATGATGGGCCAGGAAAAATTGTTCAGAAAAAAAGCCCCAAGCAAACAAGGGTGATGCTAGTCTCTATAGTTGCACAGACTTTTAATAGTGTGGTTTTCAGTAGAAGTAGAATTGCTTTTTAGGGGCCAAAGGAAGCTGAATTGCTTCTTTTTTGGACATGTAAGGGGGTATTCTGGCTTGTCACAATATTTTAGGAAGAAAGGATATTAGCATTTAGTGGATGGGTCCAATGTTAGATTATCCCACCAGGTATTCGTGTGTTTGAAATATCGATTTAAATCATCTAAGCATTCACACATACCTCTGTATTTTATTGCCTTATATATTTGTTTGTTTGTTCGTTTGAGACAGGATCTCACTCTGTTGTCTAGGCTGGAGTGCAGCAGTGCAATCTCAGCTCAGTTCAATCTCTGTTTCCCGGGCTCAAGTGATCCTCCCACCTCAGCCTCCCGAGGAGCTGGGACAACAGGCACCCACCACCACACCCAACTAATTTTTGTATTTTTTGTAGAGACAGGGCTTCACCATGTTGCCCAGACTGGTCTCGAATGCCTAAGCTTAAGGGATCCGCTCACCTCAGCCTTCCTTGTAAATCCTGTATAGACTATATTCTGGTCTTATTACTTCTTTCTCTCTCTTTTTTTAGGGTATATTCTGGTCTGATTCTCTCTCTCTCTCTCTCTCTCTGTCCTCTCTCGCTCTCTCTCCATCTCTCTCTCTCTGAGACAGGGTGTTGCTGTGTTGCTTCTGGGCTCAGGCAATCCTTCAGCCTCAGCCTCCGGTGTCTGATGTAGCTAGGACCACAGGCAAACGCCACCACACCGGCTAATTTTTTGATTTTTTGTAGAGATGGGGTTTCACTGTGTTGCCCAGCTTGGTTTCAAACTCCTGGGCTCAAGTGATCTGCCCACCTGGGCCTCCCAAAATGCTAGAATTACAGGTGTCAGCCACCATGCCTGTCCTGCTTCTCTTATATCTAAATTTATTAGTTATAAGTAGGTACAAGCTTCTGACTGCTTCATTAAGTTTTCTATTGTAGCAGCTCTGAGTATTTGCATATTTAAACATATATCATTTAATCATGATTTACTTTCTTTTAATGTGTCCATGTTACAGTTAAATATTGACTTTATGAAGAAAAATACAAGGTAGATACAGATACA
>NW_012121821.1:237627-241193 GCF_000951035.1 Colobus angolensis palliatus
AAAAAAAAAAAAAAAAAAAGGCGGGGGGAGGGTTCAAATTCTGTAAAAGTAGGGCCTTGAAACTCTTCTGTGTGATACTGTTTTAGTGGATACATGTCATTATACATTTATCAAAACCCCTGGAATGCACAGCACAAAGAGTGAACCCTAATGTAAACCATGGGCTTCAGTTAATAATCATATATCAATATTGACTCTCAATTGTAACAAATGTATCACACAACCACACCATGTTTAGAACAGGGGAAATGGCAGGGTAAGGAAGTTTATGGAACTCTCTTGTACTTTCTGCCCAATTTTTCTGTAAACTTGAAACTGCTTTTAAAATGCAATAATTTATGGCTTTTATTTCTTTAAGAAAGCATTGGTTCTGATTGGTTTGAGAACAGCTAATTTAAAGAAAGACCTACTTCATAAGAATTCAAATTTATACCAAAAATCTAGGACAGGTGATAATTGTTTTCCAAAAATGTTCTTTCCTTTACGAAAGGCGATAGATACCATGAGATTCTTTCAAATAACAAATGTCTCTGTTACATTTAAATAGGACTCTACCAACACTAGATTTCCCTTGCACACTCACTAACAGCAGATCTGTGTGTAAAATGAGGACTAACGTCACAGACTGTTTCTTTGTAGAAGAGGTGACAGAATTAGGCAGCCTCAAAATGTCTGCTGCCAAAGTATAATGGCAAGAAAAGAAGGAGTCTGTCATTTATCTCCTAAAATATAAGCATTAGAGAGATACATGTATTTCTTGGTATAATAAATCTTTTGTTACAGCTTGCTTTATATATCAATTTATCTCTAACTCTGACGACTGAATTACAACTGCCATTTCTTGTCTAACTTTGGCTGTTTTCCTCTGAGAAATAATACAATCTTTTTGTGTGTGTGTGTAAGTGATGGGATTTAATACTTTCATCAGGATGGGTTCATTGAATATTCATATTCTGCTTATATTGTGCAGAGCCACATGGGAAGCTGTAGTAGAATTTCAAAAGCAGAAAATAGTAGCTCTGATGAGAAGGCTGTTATGTGTGGGTGTTTAGAAGTTATTAATACGACATTAAGCAAAGCAAATTCTGTTTTAAAAATGATTTGTGCAAAGTGGGAACAGGTGATTTTTGAGCAGATGGCTAAAAATATTATAGAGCAGCTTCACTGAAACAAAACAAAAGAGTTTAAAGCCCTGATTTATTTTAGCTTTAAATAGTTTTCTTGAAAATCAGAGACAAGTGTTTTTGGGGGGAGGGGAGCTAAATTATACAATTGAACATTTTGAATAATCATTCATTTCATTACTCTCTTTTGCCTTTTCTCTCTGTGACATTCCATTTCTTTACCTCTTTCTTTTTTGTCCTTTCTCTCTCCGCCTGTCTTTCATCAGCCTCTTCTGTACCAATCCTTTCAGGGCCTCATCAAAACTCACCTTTATTGTTTCATTCCATCCTCTTTTCTGCCAGGGAAAGTGCATCAGAATGGAATTGGCAAGATCATTTGACAGCTTGTCTTTACTATTTTGCTGCCAAAAGAGGGAAAATGGAAATTTATACGGTCCATTTAGACAAGCTGCTGTTAAATTATGGGCCAAGTTTCTTTTAAAACAATAATTAATATTTCTTGATTGACTATCTGGCAAACTGCTCTGGACTAATCCAACCTATGAATGAGTGGGATTTCCTTAGATTTGTGCAGTTGAACCCTGCACAAATCTATTCAGAAGTGGGTTTTTATTGTTGGATTTTGTTCACACCAATCACAAAGTGCGGGGCTCACAATGTTGGGTTGAATAATATAATATCGCCATTTTTATGTCAAATGATCAAATATCAGCAATGTTATGTGGTTCAACTTAATAGATAATAAATATCTGTTGATTATAATTGAATAGATTATACAAATCATTCTATAAAATATTTGAGGTAGTGTATAATAAAGTGTGGACATACAGTAAGCTAATAACAGGCTACAAAGCAAGTCCATTAATATCAAAGAAATCCTCAACTAACATAGAAAGTTCCAACAAGAAGGTAAATAGGACAGATAAATAAGCTACAAGGTCCTCGACAACTGCAATGATTTTACTATAAATTTAGATCTTCTTATTCTACATTGAAGTAATACCAATGACAATGACAACCAATATTTATTTGTGCCAGACTTGGTGCTGAGTGCTTTATATTATATATACTTTGCACTTAGTGCCTACCACAACCTGTTAGGGTAATTATCTCTATCTTACAGACAAAATAGTAATAATAATCTTTGAGAAAATCCTCCAGGTTCTTAAGGACACATTAAATTGAAACAAAAGTATTGATAATGTCATCAGTGTTACTTGAGTACATGCAGCAAATCTTTTATAAGTATATTATTTTAATATCCCTTAGCCTTGAGCAAAGATTCTCATGCATAAGAATCACATGAGAACTTCCCAGGCACCCAAAATTCAGACCCTAATGTTTCCTTGCTCTTCCACATGTGGTCTTTATGACAGCATTATTGACACGGCCTAGGAGGTTATGAAAAAAGCAGGATCTTAGGCCTCATTCCAGAAGAAATCGGAACCGCATTTTATCAAGATGCCCAGGTGACTTGTATGCATATCAAA
This sequence comes from Colobus angolensis palliatus, assembly GCF_000951035.1. Classification (NCBI taxonomy): domain Eukaryota; kingdom Metazoa; phylum Chordata; class Mammalia; order Primates; family Cercopithecidae; genus Colobus; species Colobus angolensis. The sequence continues at coordinate 240,242 of NW_012121821.1, forward strand.
GTTGAGAAGTGTCACTTTAAAAAGGGTAAAGTAGATCCCATGTGTCCAAATTTGAAACACATTCCTAAAGTGATTCTGATGTATGCTATCAATGTTAAGGTCATATTCGATAACACATTGTCCCAAGACATGATACCAAAATGCAATCCACTGAAACCAATACTGCAAGTAATTTGAGAAGCCAAAGGGTTACAGAATCACGACAATATAAAATAGGTGTGCAGAGCAATCTGCATTCTGAAGCTCTGGCTGGACCCAGAAATAAAACCTAGAATATTGGCAGGGGAGAGTGTATCCTTTATGTTAAGAGGAGTAGCAGAACGGCCCATTTCAGACATGAAATTCCTTTTTTTTTTTTTTTTTTGAGATAAGAGCTTTGTTTTTGTTGCCCAGGCTGGAGTGCAATGACGAGATCTCGGCTCACCACAACCTCTGCCTCCCGGGTTCAAGCGATTCTCCTGCCTCAGCCTCCGGAGTAGCTGGGATTACGGGCATGTGCCACCATGCCCGGCTACCTTTGTATTTTTAGTAGAGATGGGGTTTCTCCATGTTGGTCAGGCTGGTCTCTAACTCCCGATGTCAGGTGATCCGCCTGCCTGGGCCTCCCAAAGTGCTGGGATTACAGGTGTGAGCCACCGCACCCGGCCCCAGACATGAAATTCCTAAAGGCTGATACCACAGCTAGTCAGGCCTGGTGGCTCACGCCTGTAATTCTGCACTTTGGGAGGCTCAGGCAGGTGGATTGCTTGAATTCAGGAGTTCAAGACCAGCCTGGGCAATGTGGTGAAATCTGGTCTTTACCAAAAAAACCACAAAAATTAGCCAGATGTGGTGGTGCACATTTGTAGTCCCAGCTCCTCAGGAGGCTGAGGTGGGAAGATTGCCTGAACCTGGTAGGTGATTGTGCCACTGTACTCCAGCTTGGGTGACAGAGTGAGAATCTGTCTCAAAA
>NW_012121821.1:246463-249910 GCF_000951035.1 Colobus angolensis palliatus
AACTGGAATTCTGACCCTGCCAGGCCAGACATTTACTGAACTTTCTGAGCCTCCAGATTCTCATCTGTAAAATGAGAACAATGGTGTCCACCATGTAGGGTTCTTCTGAGAATGTGTGCAAAATTCTTACCTTAGTGGGTATATCCTATCTTCAACAACAGTAAAATGGTGACCTACTAATGGTGGCATTAATATTCAATACATTTTATTGACTGTGTATTGGACACCATAATAAAATTAAAGATGAAATATTATCTCCGATCTTTATTTATTCTTTGTAGAAATGAGGCTGGTCTTGTACCCCTGGGCTCAAGCAATCCTCCCACCTCAGCCTCCTGAAGTATTTAGATTACAAGCATGAACCGCCATGCCCAGCCTATCTCTGATTTTTAGATAGCTTTCTATTAGGAAGAGTAAAACTGAGATAATAATAGTAAAGATAACTAATACTCACTGGGTATATACCATGGCCTACAAGTACTTTTAAGGATCATCTCAGTAAGTGCTTATAACATCCCCAGGACTTAGGCATTAACCAATTTTACAGATGAGAATAGTCTGTAACCCATTTTACAAACTAGGGCCTAGAGAGAAACAGTAATTTTTACCAGATCCCTTAGGAAAGAGCAGATTTAGGATTCACCACTGGGCACCCTGTCTCTGGGGCTTGTTTGCAACACACTGGTTTAGGTCTAGACTCAGGCAACAATTCATTTCTAGGTGCTGCAATCTCTGCTGTCAACTTGTCCTTCCCAGGTGCAAATATGAAACAAATCCCAACAGCACCATGGATATGAATCCCATTTAGATGTGACTATGATTATCACCTAAGTCGGCTGTCTGCCTGGCCTCTCTTTCTCTATGGCTAACCCATCCTTCTACACTGCCAAAAGTTATCTTTATAAAACACAAATCTGATCGTGATGCTTCTCTACGTAAAAGGCTCCCTGCTGTCTGCAGAACTGTGTCCAAGATCTTAACCATGGCACAGGAGGACTCTCCCAGCTGGCCCTGACCTTCCTTTCCAGCCTCTGCTCTCTCTTCACCGTACACTCTTACATAAGACAGCTCCACGTGAAATTAGGGCAGCCAGGGGTGCCATAGTATAACCGCCTGTATGGTAAAACAAAAAAACAACAACAACAACAACAAAAAAAAATTGGCATATTTTCTTTACATATATTCTGTTGTTATAAAGTAAAAAAAACTTGCTAAAAATTAAATTTTAAAAAAGCAGTGTGATTAACAATGTCCACATACTATCAGCTGACATATGTATATACATATATTAAAAATTTTACATTATTTTTTACCATCTATCAGAGATCTGGTATCTTAGTGGAAGATATCTTGTCACTCTATTTGCAATTCCTCTAGAGTATAACACTCTTCCTTTTCCCTGGAATGCATCCCTTTTCCTCCCGAAAGTTGCCAGCTACTTACTATTCATCCTTTAAATCCAGCTCAAATACCACTCCTCTGCGAACTCTTACACCCAATCCTCTTTTGCAGTCTGTTTTTCCATCCCCAGTGCTCCCAAGACTGGGAGTATTTCTCTCTCTTACAGCATTATTGTACCGCTTGTAATTATTTATTTATACAATAATAGACTGTATGATCCTTTCCGGCAGCGTTAATCTCTGAATCCCCTAGTTCCTAGGTTGGTGTTTGGCACACAGTTAAGAACTGGAGAGCCGACCACTGGATACATGAAAGAATGATCAAAGTCTAAAAGTCCCTACTTTCTTTAGATCTTGCAGGGAAAACACTTGATAGGGGACACGCCTTTGGACACATCATTTTGAGAAATCAGGTCCATAATATTTGAGAATTGATTTGAAAGGAGTCAGTAAATATCTCAAGTGGTAACTGTGAGACAAAAAGGCTAACAAAACCAGGTGTGGTGGCTGATGGCTGTAATCCCAGTGCTTTGGGAGGCTGAGGTTGGAGAATTTTTGTTGTTGTTGTTTTGTTTGTTTGTTTTTGTTTTTTTTGAGAAGGAGTCTTGCTCTGTGGCCCAGGCTGGAGTGCAGTAGTGCAATCTCAGCTCACTGCAACCTCCACCCTCTGGGTTCAAGCAATTCTCCTGCTTCAGCCTCCTGAGTAGCTGGGATTACAGGCACATGCCACCATGCCTGGCTAATTTTTGTATTTTTTAGTAGAGATGGGGTTTCACCATGTTGGCCAGGCTGGTCTCGAACTCTTGACCTCATGATCTGCCCACCTCGGTCTCCCAAAGTGCTGGGATTACAGGCGTGAGTCACCTGCCCATCCAGAATCTTTTGAGGCCAGGAGTTTGAGGCCAGCCTGGGCAATAGAGCAAGGCCTCATCTCTACAAAAAAAAAAAAAAAAAAGAATAAAAAAATTTAAAAGACTGGCAAGGATGGATTTAAAGTACTTAACACAAATAACACCTGAACCATGCGAGGATGGCAAGGTAAATTCTTCATTACATTGTTCAAAAAGAGACTAGAGTTTGAGACCAGCCTGGACAACATAGGGAGACCCGTCTGTACTAAAATGAAAACAAGCAAACAAATAAAATAAAAAGAGACTAGACACGATAGATCTTGTAAAAGGTATCTATTAAAAATGAGGCTGGGCGCCATGGCTCACACCTGTAATCCCACCACTTTGGGAGGCCGAGGTGAGCAGATCACTTGAGGTCAGGAGTTCAAGACCAGCCTGGCCAACATGGCAAAACCCTTTCTCTAATAAAAATACAAAAATTACCCAGGCATAGTGGCGGGCGCCGGTAGTCACAACCACTCTGGAGGCTGAACCAGGAGAATTACTTGAACCTGGGAGGCGGAGGTTGCAGTAAGCAGAGATCCTGCCCCTGCACTCCAGCCTGGGCGAGAGAGAGACTGTCTCAAAAAAAAAAAAAAAACCAAAAAAAACAAAAAAATCGTAAAAGTACTAAGCGAAATGTGGCGTCCTGTGTTGGATCTTGGAACAGAAATGACTCTAGTAGAAAACACTGGTAAAATCGGAATAAAATCTGGAGTTTAGTAAATAAATAAGTAAGCGAACAACGCCGTGTGACCCGTTCCCATACCGTCTCTTTCCCACCATCCTAGCTTCCCTAGTTACTTGTAGGAATAGAGGATATGGTGTTCAAAATGGGTGTTTTTCTCCGCCTCGATTGAAGAGCTTCGCGCTTTTTGGATTAACAGCCAGGTCATTCACAGTTCAATGTTCAGTTTTTCTACTGGGGTCCAGCGTCTCGGAGTAACGTCCCTTTGTGTCATGGAGACATCCAACTCTGGACTTCCCCATTAGATTCTGGCAAAAGCCCCACCAGAGCCCCCGCCGGAGCCCAAAGGCGGTCCCACAGGTCGGGAAGGGGTTTTCCTGCGGCCAGAGCCACGACCTCGGCCAGCGGTAAAGCGGCGCCTCGGCGGAGAGAGGTGCGGGGGGCGCCGCCCACGGCCTCCTGTGCTCGG
>NW_012121821.1:250295-262396 GCF_000951035.1 Colobus angolensis palliatus
GCCTCCTGGGGGCAGCAGCGGAAAGGGGGACGCAGAGAAAGGCAGCCTCGGCGCACGGCGGCCAGGGAGGCAGAGGCCTCTCGCGGCGCCGGCTCTGGAGACCTAAACTCCGCCGGGGCTGTACCCAGGGCGCGTCTGAGCGTCGCCGCTTCCACCCTCCCAGCAGCAGCGGGGACTCGCGTTAGGATTGCGATTCCTTTCGCCTGCCGAGCGGTAGCGGCGGTGTCTGCGGGCAGAGGAGCGGCGGCCGTGGCAGCAGCATCCCCAGCCCGGGCGGGACCATTGAGCGCCGGAGCCGGCGGCTGGAGGCAGGAAGGGAGGGTTGTGGCGCTCGACCTGGGCGCGTTCCCGGCGCCTGCCCTCCGCCGCTGGCCCTGTCCTGGGCGCCCTGTGCGTGTCTCGAACAATGGTGCGGAGCGCCGGCGCGAGCCCCGCGCCCGCCCAGCGGCCGTAGAGGAAGTGGCCGGGCTCCCGGCGAGGTGGGCAGGGAGACGTCCCCCGCTACTCGCTCGCTGGAGTTTGCCTGCGTGGCCGGCCTCTCCAGCCCCGACCCCGGGGATCCCCTGGGATCACCGACGGAGCTCAATTCCGAGAGTATGGTGCCAGCGCCCGGACTAATCTAGTCCTCTCTACTCGCTCCTTTTTCCCTCCTCCTCCTCCCTCTCCTCTCCCTCCTCCCTTCCCTCGGGTCGGCGCTGCCTCTGGATTCCCGGCGTGTGAGAGTACAACTCTGCCTCTCCGAGGAGAACTGGTTGTGACCACTGAACAGAACTTGCCCATTGAAAGCAAACCCAGAACAGCTGGATAATGTCCACCCCGAGCCGATTCAAGAAGGACAAAGAGATCATAGCCGAGTATGAAAGTCAAGTCAAAGGTAAGGATGGGAGCGGCTGCCTTGCTCCTTTTGTGTGCCTTCTTGTCATTGTGCTCGTGGAGTTGCGTTTCTAACTTGGTGTCTGCGTGGGAGGAAGGTGGTGAGGGGATAGCTCGAGCCCTGGCTGAGCCACCCGGGCTTCCTACAAGTCACTTAGTTCCCAGTTGCAATCCCCGTCCCGTCAAACCCACGGGAAGCTGGAAACCGGGTGACCTCCCCCCGCCAGCTGCCAGCCGGCATCTCCAATGGGGAGAGAACTGGCTTTAACTTAACCACCTTCAGCTGGGCAACTTCTATGGGAAGCAGGCAGCAGAGATGCATCCTGTCCAGCTATTATTATCACTGTCATTATTCTTTTTAAATAGTATGATTGTCACTACGTAATTTTTTTACGGAATCATATTTGTAAAGTCTGTGAACCCCACGCGGTCTCCAGCCTCATTGAGTGTAGGCTATTTCAGGTATTTACACCGCTCACCTATTTACACCGCTCACAATTTATTAGGGCGAGTCCCCCTTTTATTAAATAGCTCCCTGAAAGCCTGGTAGTTAAACGAAGCAGTGACTAGTGGAATCTGACTCCTCCTTTATAATGGGCCAGAATTCATTGCCATCTTTCACATTCACATGGGAATATTGCTTTATCATTTGCTGGAAGCCACTTGCATGTAAAATGAAGGTTTGAATATTTGAGTAGTAGTTTCAATCGATTTACATTGTCAACTAATGAAGAAAACCTAATTAAGGCTGATTAATTATTTTTACTTTCTATGCCTTGTGATTTAAAAAAATATATTTTCTCTCCAATACAAGTGTTTTTTGCTGCTGAAGTGTTTCGTAAACATATGTTAGTTGAATTTTTTCCCCCTCTTTCCTGATGTCTCAGGAGTAGCTTTCCTGATTGAGACAATGGATGGAACGTTGGGATCGCCGCTGTTCTTTGACACATTCAATGCAAAGTTCATAAAGATTGTTATGTACACACCTGTGTTTGTCTATGCACAGTCTTATGAAAGGGCTAAGAGGAAGGCATTACTGTACTTCCCTTGAGCAAGGGAGGAGCAGCCTGAGTGTTCTTTTGTGTGGTCAAGTTGTAAAAATGCCTGGAGTCCTGTGAGAGGACCTGGTGGAGAAATCCTGTATCATCCAGTGTGAATCAAGACCAACTCATTGTGGCCACGGCAGACACAATATGCAAGATAACTTAGGTTATCTTTAGGCTGACCCCTAAAATGGAGTTAAGCTAAACATTGTTCAGTAGACACAGATTTTTGTCTGCTTGGAATTATGATAATTTATACTTACAGGAACTTGTTTCATTGCTATGGAAGTTGTGTTAGCAGTTATTTTCTTAGAGCCAGGTAAACTTTCTAATGAGACTAACCTTTCTTTTTTCAGTGAGTCCAACATAGCCTAAAACCTTTCATTCCAAGGCAGTACTCTTGTTCACAACCACCATTTCTCTGTGCAGTTTTTCCACATGGCTCTTTGTGGCAGGTCTTCAAGGGGTGGCGGTCTGGTTTTTCTGCCGCCTGGAGCTCTAATTGGCAAATGCACTTTCAAATGTTGATTTCTTTATCTTTGCTGTAAGGTCACTTTACAGTGATCAAATCCTTATTGGAAAATCAGCGAAATGGGATGTGTTGCAATGTGTCTATCAAATTCAAACGGAAGAAAAATCATGAACATGGTGAAAATCACATTTGGAACGAAGTCTCTTCCACAGCCAGTGACCTTCTCCCTATTTCCTTCAACACTTCTCCCTTCCACACACCCACAAGTCCCTAGGCTGCTTTAGGACTCTTCACTGTACCTGCCTGCCCTGTGTCCAGGCTTTACCTCCTTCTGCAATAACCTACACATCCAGTATCTAACCTAGATCACTACATCCATACACAAAAGTGGGAATAAGGGAATATCACGGAGTCAGATCATATAAGCATTAAATGGCATAAATTCACCTGGTACTTCTAGGCAAATCAAGAAGAGAGTGGGAGAAAAATAACAGGCAAATAGTGCATGAGGCCAGCTGTCCAATGCAGGGAGAGTAGGCCCCTTAGTAAGGACAGTGTGGGAGACAAGACTGGTTTTTCTCTACCCTCACAGAGTGCTGTCTGTTATTTAAAGGTATGTGTTTGGGGGCCAGATGCAGTGGTGCATGCCGGTAATCTCAGCATTTTGGGAGGCTGAGGCAGGCAGATCACTTGGGGTCAGGAGTTTGAGACCAGCCTGGCCAACATTTTGGTAGATAAACCACATCTCTACCAAAAAATACAAAAATTAGCTAGGTGTGGTGGCACACACCTGTGGTCCCACTTGAACCTAGGAGGCAGAGGTTACAGTGAGCCGAGATCACATCACTGCACTCCAGCCTGGGTGACACAGTGAGACTCTGTCTAATAAATAAATAAATAAACAAACAAAGGTATATGTTTTTGGAACAACCTGCTTTTTAAATTACAGTCAGCAACTTTATCTGATGATAAAAGAAAGTTCTGTTCTATTGCTGAAGAAAAACCTAGCTCTGTGGAACTCATTAAGACATAAGCCTAGGCCAGGCACGGTGGCTCAAGCCTTGTAATCCCAGGCACTTTGCGAGGCCAAGGTGGGCGGATCACTTGAGATTGAGACCAGCCTGGCCAACATGGTGAAACCCTGTCTCTACTAAAAATACAAAAATTAGCTGCATGTGGTGGTGTATGCCTGTAATCTCAGCTACTCTGGAGACTGAGTCAGGAGAATTGCTTGAACCCGGGAGGCAGAAGTTGCAGTGAGCTGAAATTGCACCACTGCACTCCAGACTGGCTGACAGAGTGAGACTCCATCTCAAGAAAAACGCAATGAATAAACATACATATTGGACTCTCTAGGTGACTTAGGTGTGTGGGTGATTTCAAGAGTCATTCTGATTATATGTATGTTTTTTAACGTTCTAACTTAGAACCTAACACTCTAGAATATTTTCCCCTCTTACTCTCTCGCATTTTCCCTAGTAACAACTCTATTTATCTCAGAATTTTTGAGATAATGTTTTGACCTAAAGGAATGACTTCAGATATGGAATTTTTTTAATTTTATATATACACACACACACACACACACACATATAAAATGGAGAATCACTCTGCCATCCAAGCCAGAGTGCAGTGGTGTGATCTCGGCTCACTGCAACCTCCGCCTCCTGGGTTCAAGTGATTCTCCTGCCTTAGCCTCCAGAGTAGTTGGAATTACATTACATGCATGCACCACCATGCCCAGCAAATTTTTGTATTTTTAGTAGAGATGGGATTTCGACACATTGGCCAGGCTGGTCTCGAACTCCTGACCTCAGGTGATCTGCCCGCCTCAGCATCCCAAAATGCTGAGATTACAGGCATGAGCCACTGCATCTGGCACAGATATGGAATATTGCCATTGTGGCTGCCTGCACAGGTTTTGGGAACAGACTTCAAGGGGCTATTCTTAACTGTGAAAAGAACTATGCCTGGTGATAATTTGTAATTTTGTGTATAAGATCATAGATGTATCTAGTTGTATGTATAATTTTGGGCAAGTCACTTAGCCTCTCTCTGGGTTTTGGTTTTCTTATCTATAAGATAAGGAGTTGGAATTCTCTTCATCCTAAGTGTCTTTGTTCTTTGTTTTTTTTTTTTTTTTCTTTTTGAGACACAGTCTCACTCTGTTACCCAAGCTGGAGTGCAATGGCATTATCATGGCTCACTGCAACCTCCGCCTTCTGGGTTCAAGTCCAAGTTCAAGTGATTCTCGTGCCTCAGCCTCCCAAGTAGCCGGGACTACAGATGCGCACCACCATGCCTGACTAATTTTTGTAATCCTAAGTGTCTTTGACTCTAATTGAAGATGTCATATCAGTTCATATTAATTGCTTCATAAAATTTTCAAGCTTTTTAAGTTTTCTCTTGGCTGCTCTGTTTTGGGGAGAATCATTTTTGCTTTCACTTTTATTTCGTAAGTTCATGGACACTATATAAATTGAGTTCTTGGAGAATTAAAATATAATACAATAAAGAATACAGAAAAAACAGTAATCAAAACCACATGCAGAGAAGTGTAGCACAGAATTGTAAGACAGAGAAGAATCAGGAATGATACAAGTGGTTAAACAATGGATAGGTTTGAATCGGGGACAAAAGGGGACCCCAAGCAACAGTTTTAAAGAATGAATTGAACATTTCATGCCTCTTGGTCAAATTCTCAAAGACTTAGAATTAAGAGAAATAAATCTCTTGTTTGAATAGGCCATTAGAAAGCAAGCCTGTCTGGAAAAGTGTATGAAACCCAAACCAGTTGACTATGCTATTTGTTAGCATCTCTGGCAAATAGTGTAGCAGTGGAAGGAATTGAATTGGCTAACAGAAGGTTTTGAGATTATCTGTGGACTTTATTGATCTATGTAATTCTTGTATTCCGCAGCAAAACTATTGTGGAGCTACACATATGGGAACGAAAAAGACTCAAAAAGACATGTTTTGTGAAGTGAACTTATAGATGAAAGACTGTGTTTGTTTTTAATAATGTATGTTGCTAGTTGCTAAGAATTGACAGTTATTATTTGTAGTATTTTCCTAGAGATAGCACCATATTTATCTACATGCAATATGTACAGGGAGTGCCAAGAAAATCTGTTGTTCTTTGACCACTCTGCAGCCTGACATACAAATAATACATTTTAGTAGCAGATGGAACATGAGTTAATGCCAATTTGATGTGGTATGGCCCTGCATCATGCCGTGGTGCAACTGTGTCTGCATCTTATGTTCTTTCTTCTAACATAGAATAGGAAGTGACAGCAATTTAAGTTATGAATTAAAACTTTATAGCTGGGAGGGACCTGTAACATTTTTTTCTCCAACCCAGTCATTACATGATGCAGGGAGGCTTAACCATAGAGTTACACAATTAACAGTGACATACCTGGGACCAGAACCCAGGTTATCTTCTTTTCAGTAGTGAGAATTCACTTTTAGATTCCTCACAAAGTAGATATCTAAATAGGAGATAGAACAGTTACCTATTTAGACTTTGCATTCATTGAAGGAGTCATTGTGGGATCTAAGAGAGCATAGAAACTGTCGTCTGTGAACAGGAGTTAATTACGTTGATTAACTCTAACCAAGTTGTTTTTTTCACCAGGACCATTTCAAGAGACCACAATACCCAGGCAGCAGCTTCACATGGTGGCCTTTAAGGTCTAGAAAAACAACATGGTTAATATGCACAAATGTGATTTACTTGATGTTTTGCTGAAGCTAATTGCAGCTACTGCAACAAGGCCTTTACAGTGCCCTGAAAACCCGATTAGTTTCATGAACTTCAGAATATATTAAGGGATAGTTTTAGAGAAAATTTTGAGCAAAGCATGACCTTCTGAAACACATGAGGGCTGGATTATAATACAGGATAGTAAATCTCAGCTCTGACAATCTAGATTGGTTTGTTTACTCCTGTGCTCCGTTGACCAGTTTAGGAGTCAGATAACTTCAAGTCTGTTCTAGGTTTTAGAGTCTTTGTAAATTGGCCAGACAATTTCTTTTTTTTTTTTTTTTCTTTAAGACAGGGTCTCACTTTGTCACCCAGGCTAGAGTGCAGTGGGTGAACAAGGCTCGCTACAGCCTTGACCTCCTGGGGTCAAGCGATTCTTCTGCCTCAGCGCTCCAAGTAGATGGGACTGTAGGTACACACCACCATACCTGGCTACTTTTTTTTTTTTTTGAAAGATAGGGTTTCGCCATGTTGCCCAGACTGGTCTCAAACTCCTGAACTCCTTCGTCAGCGTCCCAAAGTGCTGGGATTATGGTCATGAGCCACCGTGCCTGGCCAAGGAGAGACAGTTTAAAAATTTTTATTCATGCTACCTATTTTTACTTCAATTCAAACAACTAACAAGATAAAGAAAAGGAAATAAATTGTTTGTCTAATTAGTCTGTTTATGCTTTAGCAGTTTGAAGGCAGAAATTTGGATTAGAGACTGGGCATGGTAGCTCATATCTGTAATCAATCCTAGCACTTTGGGAGGCCGAGGTGGGTGGATTGCTTGAGCCCAGGAGTTTGAGACCAGCCTGGGCAACATGGTGAAGCCTTGTCTCTACTAAAAGCACAAAAATTAGCTGGGTGTGGTGGCATGCATCTATAATCCCAGCTACTCTGGAGGCTGAGGCACGAGAATCACTTGAATCCAGGAGGTGGAGGTTGCAGTGAGCTGAGATTGTGCCACTGCACTCCAGCCTGGGTGACAGAGCGAGACTCCATCTCGAAAAAAAGAAGTTTGGATTAGAGACAGTTATGTAAAGGTATTTTTGTCAGCTCAGAACTACTTTCTAATTTATTGACAGCATTATTTACTCTCCGCTGTTGATGTGTTAGACTGGGAAGAAACAGAACGTGGTGTTTAAAACCAGGAATTCTGGGCCAAGCACGGTGGCTCACACCTGTAATCTCAGCACTTTAGGAGGCAGAGATGGAAGGATCACTTGAGACCAGGAGTTTGAGACCAGCCTGGTCAACATGGCGAGACACCATCTCTCATTTTTTAAAAATAACTAAATAATTTTTTTAAAAAAAGCAGAAACTTTGGTGTTAGCAGTCTAGCCTTGTCACTGATTAGTTGTGTGACCTCTAAGAGTCAGTTTCTTCATCTGTAAAACAGGGAAAATCGTAGTATTTACCTTGTTGTCTTTTTAAATTTTCTTTCTTTCTTTTTCTTTTTTTTTTTTTTTTTGAGACCGAGTCTTGCTCTGTCACCCAGGCTGGAGTGCAGTCGTGTGACTCTCAGATTCAAGTGATCCTCCTACCTCAGCCTCCCAAGCAGCTAGGATTACGGGCATGCTCCACCATGCCCAGCTAATGTTTTTGTATTTTTAGTAGAGATAGAGTTTTACTATGTTGGCCAGGCTGGTCTCGAACTCCTGACGTCAAGCGATCCACCCACCTCAGCTTCCCCAAGTGCTGGGATTACAGGCGTGAGCCACTGCACCTGGCCTCCTTGTTGTCTTTGTGAGATTGCAGTGAGGAAAACATTTATCACAGGCTTGGCACATAATAGTCAATAAATGTTAGTAATTGTTACCTGTTTAATGCTGGGTTTTTTTCCATCTACTGTATTTTTTTTTTTTTTGAGGCAGGGTCTCACTCCGTTGCTCAGGCTGGAGCACAGTGACCCAATCTTGGCTCAGCTCACTGCAGCCTCGCCCTCCCCAGGCTCAGGTGATTCTGCCACCTCAGCCTCCGGTGTAGCTGGGACTATAGGCACCTGCCATCATGCCTGGATGATTTTTGTATCTTTTGTAGAGACGGGTTTTGGCCATGTTGCTGGTTTCAAACTCCTAAGCTCAAGTGATCTGCCTGCTTGAACCTTGCAAAGTGCTGAGATTACAGGCATGAGCCACCTTGCCCAGCCTGTTGTTCTATCTGCTGTATCTTGTTGCATTCTGATTTAGATAAGTTTTTTGAAATTCAAATATGTAATCGCTAGTCTTTTTACCAGAATGAATTCCAAAGTGGACTTATCTTGAATTATCCTAAGAGAGTGCCATGTGCTTTTAGAATGGAGTGAGTTTCATGTGGAATTTAAAAGGGAAATAGAATAGACAAAGCATACAGATTCCCAGCTCATTATAAGGTGGATTTTATATTTTGTCATTATTTTTCATCCAAGTGCAAGTAACAAAGGCTAACAGCACATTTCCTGGCTCTTGGCTGCCACGTATTTAAGAATAACTTGTGTTTTAAATTGTCTCTACCTCTGTTCAGTGATGCTGTATGGAAAATGAGAACCATAGTTCAGTCAGTGGATTTTACTTACCTGGGGGTGAAAAAGATTCTTACGACATCAGATAAAGTCACTGACTTAATCTCATAGTCTTGAGAAAAGTATTTTCTTTTAAAATCAATGTAGGAATGAAAATTTCACTTATGACTGCTAATTTGCTTCTGTTTCACTAGAAAGCACTTTGATATTAGAAATCATTGTCTATCTCCCACACCCTTTAGTGTACAGGGCCTCATTAAACATTTATTACACGAGAAGAGGAATAATTTGGAATCATAATTCCTTTATACTGCAAATAAACATGGTGATCATTCAGAATTATCTAGGATGTCCAAACAAACAAGTATTACCACGCATTTTTTTTTTTTTTTTTGAAATGGAGTTTCACTCTTGTTGCCCAGGCTGGAGTGCAATGGCACGATCTCAGCTCACTGCAACCTCCACTTCCTGGGTTCGAGCAATTCTCCTGCCTTAGATTCATGAGTAGCTGGGAATACGGGTGCCCGCCACCACACCTGGCTACTTTTTTGTATTTTTAGGAGAGACGGGATTTCAGCATGTTGGCCAGGCCGCTCTCGAACTCCTGATGTCAGGTGATCCACCCACCTTGGCCTCCCAAAGTACTGGGATTACAGGTGTGAGCCCCTGTGCCCAGCCTATTACCACAAAATTTTAAGTTGAATTCAAATGATTTATAATTTCTTTAGAAAGTCATACAGCTGGAAACATTCTAAATGTCCAACAGTGGGGAATGGTTAACTAAACTCCATTGGTAAATTGTTAACTAACTTTATACACGCAATGTTATGCAGTCTTTACCACTGGTTTTTGAAGAACATTTTATGATATGGTTAATTCTTTTATAATAATTGAAGAAAGACTGTAAAATGGAAGGTGAAATAATAATTAAAGATAGTCATAACCAGAGCTAACAGTTTTGAGCACCCACAATGATCAGTCACCATTGCTTTGCGTGGGCACCCTGAGGGATACGCTGAGTTGTGTATGTGCAAAACAAGCTATAATGCACGGGAGGAGGAATTTCTGCTTAACTTTCCTGTTTAGTATAGTTAATACTTTCTGTGTCTTTGGGCCACCGTATACCTGGCCTTTGGTAAATTTTCAGGCTAAGTGTAGGAATCTGACTTTCAACTCCAGCCTCCTTGAGTAGAGGAGTGGGCAAGGTAAATCCAAGCAAAGCTTAGCCTCTGGATCGAACCTCTGGTGATCAGATTTGTCCATAGGACAACTAGATTTCTCGTTTGTTTACAACTCATTGGTATACTTTGGTTTTTCCTTGCTTTGAGCTTAGTTAGCATGTGTGTTTGGGAGAGCAAACTTGCTTGTTTATTTGCTTGCTTGCTTGCTTTGTGAAATATACATACAAGCAGGTACAGAAAATGATTATTTACAGTTTAAAGAATAATAGCTTTGAACATCTCATTACTAGCCACCCAGGTTAAGAAACAGAACATTACCAGTGCCTTAGAAACCCCCATGGAATGCCCCTTTCCTAGCAAATCTCCCTTCATTCCCACTGCCACTCAACACTTCTGGATATAGTATTAATCATTCCCTTGTTTTCTGTAAAGCTTTACTATCATTTTGTAGCTTGCTTTATAGTTTTGATTAGGATGCATTCATATATCAAGAATATAGGGCCATTTGAACACTTTCTGAATTTTTAACATGATGAATTGGTATAAATTTTTAAAATTGGAATAGTAGTGTTTTGGCATGTATGACAAATCTTTATCTTTTAAAGATACATGCTGAGTAATAATGGATGAAATTAGGACATCTGGGATTTTCTCAAAAATAATCTTGGGGAAGGAAGAAATAGGTAGGGATACAGATAAAATGCCATGAATTGATAATCAGTGGGTGCATGAGGTTAATTATATTATTCTCTTTATTTTTGCATATGCTTGAAATTTTCCCTAATAAAAAATTAATAATATGTATTCTTATGACTTCAATTTTATAGTCAATATTATTATGTTAAGATTAATCTACATTAATGTATGTGACTATAATTTCACTGCCACACTGTGTGCTTTCTCTGGTGCATAATATTCCAGTGCATAAAAAATACTACAAGCTATTGATTCATTCTATGACATTTGAGTTATTTATAGTTTTTTTTTGCTCTCATGAATAATAATAGTGTATAAAATGCTGTAGGTGTCTCCTGGTGTACAAGAAGAGTTTCTCTAGGTGTACTTGCTGGGTCATGGGGAATGTGCATGTTCAACTTTACCAGGTAATGTCAAGCCTTTCTCTTATCAGCAGGGGAGGAGAGTTCACAGCCTGAAAAACACTTAGCATTGAGCACTGTATTAGTTAAGGTAGAGGCTAAGATATTATAATAAAGAGAACCCCCCCAAACAGTAACTTTAAAACAGAGAGTTTTTTTCTTTCTCGGATAACAGACTGGATATGTCCAATTCAGGCCACCAGGACATCTTTGCCCCATTATTAAGGTTTCTTCCATCTTGTGGTTCTGCCATCACCTAGATAAATGAACTTGTCTTCTCTTCGAAACCAGGTTTTAAGTATTTCAGTGTTTTGGCTTGCAGGAAGGAAAATCAGCCTTAAGGAGCACATGTCCAAAGTTTTCAAACCCAGCCCTTAGTACTACATATGCTTTCCACTTATTTAACCAGCATGGCCACATCTTGCTGCAAGGGAAGCTGGGAAATGTAGTCTTTCTGGATGGCCATGTTTCTAATTATAACTTGATGGTCACAGCATGAAAGAACAGATTTTGGTAGACAAGCAGCAGTCACCATGAAGTTCTATGAAGTTCTTTTTTTTTTTTTTTGGAGGGAGAGTCTCATTCTATCAGCTAGGCTAGGGTGCAGTGGCACCATCTTTGCGGCTCACTGCAACCTCCACTTCCCGGGTTCAGGTAATTCTCGTGCCTCAGCTTCCCAAGTAGCTGGGACTACAGGCATGCACCACCACACCGGGCTAATTTTTGTATGTTTTAGTAGAGATGGGGTTTCACCATCTTGCCCAGGCTGGTCTTGAACTCCTGGGCTCTCAAGTGATCGCCTGCCTCGGCCTTCCAAAGTGCTGGGATTACAGGCGTGAGCCACTGTACCTGGCCAGAATGATTTTCTCTTCCTTTTTATTTTTAATTTTTGTAGGTACATAATAGGTCTGTATATCTTACTGATTTTTGAGTTTTGTTTTGTTTTAGTATGTTCATGATGTTAATCTCTTGCCAGTTATATCTGTTGTAAATATCTGCTCCCAGTCTGTAGCTTGTGTTTTCGCTTTTAAAAAGATCCTCTAGTCTGGGCGTGGTGGCTCATGCCTGTAATCCCAGCATATTGGGAGGCCAAGGCAGGTGGATCACCTGAGGTCAGGAGTTTGAGATCAGCCTGGCCAACATGGTGACACACCATCTCTACTAAAAATACAAAAATTAGC
>NW_012121821.1:263542-265036 GCF_000951035.1 Colobus angolensis palliatus
AGGCATGCTCCACCACGCCTGGCTAATTTTGTATTTTTAGTAGAAACAGGATTTCTCCACATTGGCGAGGCTGGTCTCAAACTCCCAACCTCAGATGATCTGCCTGCCTTGGCCTCCCAAAGTGCTGGGATTACAGGTGTGAGCCACTGTGCCTGGTCTGCAATTTACTCTTTTTTTTTCGAGATGAAGTCTTGCTCTGTCACCCAGGCTGGAGTGCAGTGGCATGATCTTGGCTCACTGCAACCTCTGCCTCCCACGTTTAAGCAATTCTCCTGCCTCAGCCTCCAAAGTAGCTGGTATTACAGGAGTGCACCACCATACCTGGCATTTTTTTTTCTATTTTTAGTAAAGACAGGGTTTCACCATGTTGACCAGGCTGATCTCAAACTCCTGATATCAAGTGATCCTCCCGCCTTGGCCTCCCAAAGTGCTGGGATTATAGGCATGAGCCACTGTGCCTGGCTGCAATTTACTTTTATGTAGCCACTTTGCTAGCCTGTTATTTCAAAGAATTTGTTCCCTTTTTTGGTAAAAAACACTCATTATTTATAAATAAAGATGATTTTATTTTCTCATTTATAAGCTCTATGGATTTATTTTTCTAGCATTTTTGTCCTAGGCAATTTCCAGTACAGAATTAGTGAAAGTGCCAACCTTGGCATTCTTGTTTTCCATTGAGAAAGGAATGCTTTCAAGCCTCTCCTCCCTTGAAGAATGATGGTTGTTTTCAGTTTATTGTAGATACTCTTTAATAGCTAAAGTGCACATCTTTTGTATTCTTTGTTTACTTGAAGTTTTAATCATTAATAGGTGGTTGCATGTTATCTTCTTTTTTTTTGAATCTGTTGATACTATGTTTTTTCTTCTTTACTCTGTTAATGTGATGAGTAATATTTATAGATTTCCTAATATTTAACTTTCTTTGCTTTAAGGCTATCTTCATTGTATTTTGTGTGTGGTGTGTATGTATGTGTGTGTGTCTGTCTGTGTACACCGTTGGATTCCGTTTGCTAATATCTAGTATTTTTGTCTTTAAATTCTTGGGAAAAAAACAGACCTATGGTTTTCCTTTTTACTAATGTCCTTGTCTCATTTCCTCTCTGTGTCTTTTTTTGGAGGGGGGGATGGGGAGATGGGGCTTCACTTTGTTGCCCAGGCTGGTCTTGAACTCCTGGACTCAGAGAATTCCTGGGCTCAAACAGTCCTCTTGCCTCGGCCTTTCAAAGTGCTGGGATTACAGGCATAGAGCCACCACGCCTGGCCACGAATCTAAGTTACACTAGCCTCACAGAGTAAGTGGGAGAGTATTGCTTCTCTATTTTGTGGAAGAGTTTGAAACTTTGAAATATTTCTTTCATTGAAAGTTGAGTAGAACTGTTTATCTGGGTCTAATTAGTTTCCTTGTGTGAAGAACTTTTTAATTGCTAATCAGTAGTTAATCATTTTCTTTATTAGTTATAGGATTATTTATGCTGTGTATTTCTTCTCATGTCA
>NW_012121821.1:266506-267722 GCF_000951035.1 Colobus angolensis palliatus
TTTTCTAATATAATCATTCTTTCTAATATGACTATTTCTTCTAATGTAAGCATTATCCCTAAGAAAGGCATCTTTTCTTCCCTAATACATATTCATGATAATTCTCCTTAAAGTACCACCTTTGCTGCATCTCACTAGTTTTGATATGTAAAGAATTATGTTCTAAAAATGTTTTCATTTTCATAATAATTTCTTCTTTGACTCATGAAATGTGTGTCTGTATATATATGGTATTTCCTTTTGTTTTTCTAAGATGAGGTCTAACTGTGTTGCCCAGGCTAGAGAGCAGTGGCGTGATCTTGGTTCACTGCAACTTGCATCTCCTGGGCTCAAGCAATCCTCCCACCTCAGCCTCCTGAGTAGGTTGCTAGGACCACAAGCATGCACCACCACACCTGGCTAATTTTTTGTATTTTTGGTAGAGACGGGGTTTCACCATGTTGCTCAGGCTTGGCTTGAACTCCTGAGCTCAAGCAATTTGCCTGCCTTGGACTCCCAAAGTGCTGGGGTTACAGATGTCAGCCTCCGTGCCCAGCCTGTTATTTACATTTTTTAAACAGATACATAAGACTATTTTATTTTTTCCTCTTAATAGAATTACATTATGAACTGAGAGTAATAGCGTTTGAAATTAGTTGGAGGTTGTTTCCTCTTTTTCTGTTTTTTGCAGGAGTTCATGTTAGATTGGAATTATCTGACTCTTAAATGTTTAGTAGAACTCATCTGCCAAGTAATCTGGGTCTCACATTTTCATCAAGGAGAAAAAAATCTCATTGTGTTCAAATTTTCTGATTAACTGACACGAAATTGCTTATAGCATCCTTTTATCGTCTTAATATCTGCATTATTTTCAGTTAGACCTCTTTTCTATTAATAACAAATGTCTGTGTATATCTTCTCTCTTTTTTCATTGATTGACTTTGCCAGAAGTATGTTTATTAGTCTTTTCAAAGAACTAGGTTTTTGCTTTACTGATTTACCGTATTGTATTTTCTGTTTCCTTAGTTTATCCTCTCTGTTATACTCTTCCTTTTTCTTTATTTCTCTCTCTCTCTCTTTTTTTTTTTCTTTTCTTTTTAAAGAGAAAGGGTCTTGCTTTGTTGCCCAGGCTGGAGTGCAATGCTTTTCACAGGTGTGGTCATTGTGCACTATAGCCTGGAACTCCTGGGCTCAACTAATGCTCTCACTTCAGCCTCCTGAGTAACTGGGAGTGCAG
>NW_012121821.1:269027-326310 GCF_000951035.1 Colobus angolensis palliatus
CAGTGTACTCCAGCCTGGGAGGCAGAGTGAGACTTTTTCTGTACACACAAAAAAAAAGTTTTAAAATTTCCAAATATATACAGTAATTTAAATTATCTTTTTGTTCCTCATTTCTAAATTAATTGCATTATCATCATAGAACATGGTCAAATTTTTTTTTTAATTTTACTCCAGGTTTGATATTAACACAGTTATGGTCTAATTTTACAGATATTTTGAAGTCTAATTTTTCTTGACCATGCTGTTTTAGATTATAAACCTCCATCTCCCTGGCCCATCCTATCTACCTTCCTGCGTTACGTCTCTCCAGAGCACTTACTATCATTGGATCTATTTTATACTGATTTTATCTTGCTATGGGACCCTTAAAGTTCTTTACTTACGTGAAAGCTCAGTGATGTGGTTAACAGTACATTTTAAAAATCCAGCATTGTTTTATTTTTATTTTTTTTTGAGACGGAATCATCCAGGCTTGAATGCAGTGGCACGATCTTGGCTCACTGCAACCTCTGCAACTTCCACCTCCCAGGTTCTAGCGATTCTCCTGCTTCAGCCTCAGAGTAGCTGGGATCACAGGTGAGCGCCACCATGCCCGGCTAAGTTTTGTATTTTTAGTAGAGACAGGGTTTCACCATATTGGCCAGGCTGGTCTCGAACTCCTGACGTCAGGTGATCCACCCGCCTCAGCCTCCCAAAGTGCTCAGAGTACAGGTATGAGCCACCACGCTGGGCCAAAATCCAGCATTTTCATTTCAATGAGAAGGGTCATATGGGTTGTATCTATATTTGCTATACTACAGGAAGTCAAAATCTAATATCCAGTTGTATTTTTTTTAGCTCATGAATAATTAGAACTATTTAAATTTATCCAGTATTTATTGTAGTATAGTTCAAGTTACTGTGGAAAGAATAAGTCTGTGTTTTTTTTTCTTAAAGAGAATTCCATGGCTCAGGTCCTTGCTATCTCGAATGACGTTTATAGTCCAAGAGCTGCACACTGAGGAGGATACACGTACAGGAGAGCAAAAAAATGTTGCACGAACGCTTTAGAGTTCCTCATATATAGGTTTGTGTCTGCATATGGAAGAATCCAGGAGATATGGAAATGTAGGGGGAAATGTGTGGTGAGGATCAGTGAAAGGCTCTGATATGGGCAGAACATGAACACATACGCATTTTTCTGAACAATCTGAGATGGTGTTGCGAAATCTCTGGGGTCTTGGTATTGCCGTTAGACAGTGTGGTCTTTCATTGCAGTGTGCAGATGGCAACATTCCTTGTAGAGCTGCTTCTACCAGTCTATCCCTTGTGATTCTTTCCTACTCCAAGGCTGGCTGTAGAGACCTATGACACTACGCCCTGTGGGGGAGGGGCCACCCTGCAGGCTTTTTGGTGTCACAGCCAACTTGGCACAAGAAGAGCATTTACAAAGGTTCCAGCAGTTCTTAAAGCATTCGATGTCACAGTTCCTGGACTGTCATTTCTGACTCCCTGCTCAGTTGGTCTGTGGAAGACATATGGACTTTTGCCCTTCACTTGTATTTTTCTGAAGGTGTGGCTTATGCAAACAGCTCCCTCTCACAGACCTCTAACAGTTAAGATAGAACAATGGTGTCTGCTTATCTTAAGTCAGACCTTTTTCACTTCTGAAGATATCCAAATTTTAGTCTGGCCGTGAAATTAGCATGTTTCCACCAGTGGAATTCAGCTTTGGAACAGTATTTACCAAGGAGAAGGAGTAGGAAGACATCCGTTTGCTCATCGTTTTACATGTGTAATGGCACTGTGTGTTGTCTTTTGATGTCTTCTCAATGCCGTTCACAAAGTTTTCTTTGAAAGTGATGGCTTTATCCTTCTGCTCATATTGATTACCACAGTTCAAATACCATTCAGTCAAATTATAATCCTCAAGCACCAGGGGAAATTCCAGAACTCAGTGAACGAGAGGTTTGATCGTTGCTGCAGGACTGAGTTCTGCCCATTCCCTGTTGGTAGAGAAAAGGTAGGGAAAAAGAGCACCTTTTTAGAAACTTGCACTAGAAAAGGCAAGAACTGTTTTCTTTGGCTGACCCCAGGGCTTGATTAATTTGCTCACCATTTCTTTGGCTGTGACGAGTTTTCACTTTTATTTACATCATGACAGTGGAAACATTGCTTGATAATGGTGCAGCACAGAAAGCTGGTAGGTTTTGAGAATTTAGAAGAGAAAATGTGTTAGTTTTTGTGTTCCTTAGAAAAGAGTTTTCTGAGTACAGTATTACAAAAAAGAAATGAATGCCTTTTCAAATGGTTGCTCTTTTTTTTTTTTTTTTTGAGACAATGTCTTACCTTATTGCCCAGGCTGGAGTACAGTGGCATGATCTAGGTTCACTGCAACCTCCGCTTCCCGGGTTCAAGGAATTCTCATGCCTCAGCCTCCCGAGTAGCTGGGATGACAGGCATGTGCTGCCATGCCTGCCTAATTTTGTGTCTTCAGTAGAGACGGGATTTCACCGTGTTGGCCAAGCTGATCTCGAACTCCTGGCCTTAAGTGATCTGCCTGCCTTGGCCTCCCAAAGTGCTGGGATTATAGGCGTGAGCCACCACGCCGGACCACAGTTGCTCCATTTTTTATTGAACTTCTGTTGCACTTGTATTGACAGTGTTTATGGGAACTGTCAAATGTGTCACCAAAAATCTATATTTGAAAGATTTCCAGACTGTATTATTCTAGAGCTAAGAGTTTTAATTATACACATCTATCTGTATTGTTAAAAGAAAAAGTTTAAACAAATTAAATTTAACAGAGTTTAATTGAGCAAAGAACAATTTGTGATTTGGGCTGCCTCCCAAGCCAGAGTAATAAGCTCAGAGAGACTCCAGTGCAGCCGTATGGTGGAAGAAGATTTATGAACAGAAAAGGGAAAGTGATGTATAGAAAATGGAAATGAGGTACAGAAACAGGTGGATTGGTTACAGCTTGGCATTTGCCTTATTTGAAAACAGTTTGAACCCCTGGCCACCTTTAATTGGCCAAAATTTGGTGATTGGCACAAGAGTAGGTTATAGTCTGTTTATATTTCCAGTAAGGTTTCAGTTTTCTATGTCCAGAGAAACCTTTACGCTAAACTTAAAATATATGAGAAGGCAGCTTTAGGTTAAACTTAATGTAACAGTATTCTCCAAATACCTGATCTATGAATAAGTATCTTCTTTGAAGACAGGAACTGTACTTCAGGTTCTTTTCTGTTTAGCATCTAATTCCAAGATTTCTTCCAGCAATCTTGGAATTACGTTGTAAAATAATGTACAGAAAGCCTTGTGCACTGTGAAACAAAAATTTTATTATAATTGTGGTTATCCATCTTTTGGGTATTTCACAGTCTCATAATACCACGCCCCATTTTCAGATACCATATGACGCTCTGAAATAAGCATACTCATGTAGATTTGTATACGTCTCATATAACCTAGTAGTTTGTAGCATGGCCTCAGGAGTCAAACTGCTAGGGTCTACATCACCCAGCTCAGCTACTTTCTGGCAGTTTAACTATGGGCAAATTCGTTAATCTCACTCTGCCTTACTTTCCTTGCCATTAAAATAGTGGTAATGACAGTACCCATTTCAGAGCATTGCTGAGACAAGTAAAGTGTTGAACTGTCTGTCACGTGGAATGCTCAAAATATGTGAATGTATTACCACTTTTATAAACTCTGGCCTTGAAAGCAATAATAATAAATGTTAGGTTGCAAAAGACTTAGTAGCCAAGGAGAGCCTAAGGAGTAAATGGGGACTAAACATAACATGGTGTCTAGATAGGATCCTGCAACAGGAAAAGAACATTAGGTAAAAACAAAGGAAATCCAAATAAATGATCAACTTTAGTGATTAGAAAAAATTGTTAGCCTGGGAAAATAAAACATTTTCTGTTTTAAAAAAATTCCATTCATATAACTTTATGGTTATATAAAAAAATCAACTTGTTGGCTAAAATAGAGATTGATAAGGCAGAAAATGAAAGTTCTCACCTTTCCAAAGATAACTACTCTTAATGGTTCAGAGTATTACATACAGAGTATTACATGCAAAAGTAATTGCGCTTTTGCACCATGAATTTTAAATCATTATTACTAGGCTCAAACACATTTTTATTAATCAAAATAGGAACCATTATAATCAACACATTTTTGCCAATGAGAAATAAGTTTGTTTATTCTTGTAGAGTAAAAATCTATGGGCCGGGCACGATGACTCACTCCTGTAATCCCAGCACTTTGGGAGGCTGAGGCGGGCGGATCACAGGGACGATCACATGAGGTCAGGAGTTCAAGATCAGCCTGGCCAACATGGTGAAATCCCGTCTCTACTAAAAATACAAAAATTAGCTGGGCATGGTGGTGGGTGCCTGTAATCATAGCTACTTGGGAGGCTAAGGCAGGAGAATTGCTTGAACCCAGGAGGCGGAGGTTGCAGTGAGCCAAGATCCTGCCACTGTACTCCAGCCTGGGCGATAGAACGAGATTCAGTTCCCCCACCCCCACCAAAAAAAATGTGTGCTTCATGATTCACCAAATTCTTGAAAAGCATTTTCTGCATCCTGCTGGTTGTGGAAGTGTTTGCCCTGCAAAAAGTCATTGAGATGCTTGAAGAAGTGGCAGTCAGTTGGCGAGAGGTCAGGTGAATATGGTGGATGAGGCAAAACTTTGTAACCCAATTCCTTCAACTTTTGAAGCGTTGGTCGTGCGAAGTTCCTTTGGTCATTGTCATGGAGAAGAATTGGGCCTTTCCTATTGACCAATGCTGGCTGCAGGTGTTGCAGTTTTCGGCGCATCTCATCCATTTGCTTAGCATACGTCTCAGATGTAATGGTGTTCCTGGGATTCGGAAAGCTATAGTGGATCAGACTGGCTCAGACCAGCAGCAGACCAGCAAACAATGACCATGACCTTTTTTTTGGTGCAAGTTTGGTTTTAGGAATTGCTTTGGAGCTTCTCCCAGTCCAGCCACTCAGCTCATCATTGTTGGTTGTGGCATAAAATCCAGTTTTTATACCACATGTCACAATCTGATCGAGAAATGGTTCGTTATTGTTTCACACAATGAGAGAAAACAACACTTCAAAATGATGAGATTTTTTTTTTTTTTGCTCAGCTCATGAGGCACCCACTTATCAAGCATTTTCACCTTTCCAGTGTGCTTCAAATGCTGAATGACTGTAGAATGGTCGATGTTGTTCTTTGGCAACTTTTTGTGTAGTTGTAAGAGGATCAGCTTTTGATGGTTGCTCTCAACTGGTCATTGTCAGCTTCTGTTGGCCAGTCACTAAACCTCCTCATCTTCAAGCCTCTCATCTCCTTTGCAAAACTTCTTGAACTACCACTGCACTGTATGTTCATAAGCAATTCCTGGGCCAAATGTGTTGTTGATATTGTGAGTTGTCTCCACTGCTTTATGACCCATTTTTAACTTGAATATCACTCGAATCTGCTTTTTGTCTAACATCATTTCCATTGTCTAAAATAAATATAAAATAAACAGCAAGTAATAAGTCATTAGCAAGAAAACATAAAGTGAGAAATATGCATTAAAATGATGTATAACATAACCACAATTATGTAAGAATGTATTCTAATATCAGACAGCAAATTTCAGCAATGCAAAATCCATGAGTACATTTGCACCAACTGAATACATCCTTCCAATGGCATCATTTGTATTTATTTATATTTGTAGTAGTTAATCTATTTATTTACTTATTGAACAAATGGGATAATTTGCAGAATAGTTAATATAGCCTTTTTTTTTTTTTCTCAGCAATGTATCATCTATCTATACCAGTGCTACTCAGTCATAGTTCATAGACCAGTGCTGGTCAGCAACGTGTTTGTTACCAGTCTTTGAGGAGATAAGGGAGGAGATAAGGTAAATCTTGACATTTCTTTCTTTCTTTCTTTCTTTTTTTTTTTGAGACAGGCTCTCACTCTGTCACCCAGGCTAGAGTGCAGTGGCACGCTCATGGCTCACTGCAGCCTCAATCTCCTGGACTCAACTGATCCTCTCACCTCAGCCTCCTGAGTAGCTGGTACTACAGATGTTCATCACTATGCCCAGCTAATTTTTGTATTTCGCCATGTTGCCCAGGGTGGTCTGGAACTCCTGGACTTAAGTGATCCTCTTAACCTTGGCCTTACAAAGTTCTGGGATTACAAGCATGAGCCACCACGCCTAGCCTCCACACTGCTTTCTTTATTCAGAAAATCTTGCTACTAAACTAAATAGTGGTTAGTGATGTGATGCTTTAGATTCTAGCCTAAGCTCCGTATCTCATTGTGGATCTGAAATGAACAGTTTGCTGACCTTCATCTGAGTAGTGCTAGTCTGCATCATGCCATATAAACATATAAAGAGTTGCCTTATCCCTTTAAGAGTTACTGATATTGGGCCGGGCGCGGTGGCTCACGCCTGTAATCCCAGCGCTTTGGGAGGCCGAGACAGGCGGATCACGAGATCAGGAGATGAAGACCATCCTGGCTAACACGGTGAAACCCCGTCTCTATTAAAAATACAAAAATTAGCTGGGCGTGGTGGCGGGTGCCTGTAGTCCCAGCTACTCGGGAGACTGAGGCAGGAGAATGGCACGAACCCGGGAGGTGGAGCTTGCAGTGAGCGGAGATCGCGCCACCGCACTCCAGCCTGGGCGACAGAGCGAGACTCCGTCTCAAAAAAAAAAGAGAAGAAACAAGATTGTCTTTCAAATGGAATAGTGGTGGCATTTACCAATAGCCACCTCTGTTCTTTTATCTGTGTCAGTTTCAGTGATTGAACTTCATTTAAAGAGTCAACACAGTGTAGAGGTTGAGACTTTGGATAAAGCCAATTCAAATTATGGCTACTCTGAAACCTCAATTTTTTAATCTGAAAAATGGATGTGATGAATCAGTCTTATAAGATGAATCTATCTTATAAGATTATTGTGAGGCTTAATGATTAAATGAGATAATACCTTCAAAGAGCTTAACATTTTTTTTGGCATGTAGTAAGGGCTCAATAACAATGAGTTGCTATAATAATATTATTTACTACTACCAGAAGCTATGGTCTTAATTAGTGACATTTAAAAAAAATAATTTAAAACTCACTCATCTCCAAAGAAGTTGAAATTACTTAATAGATTAAAATGTTGCAAAGCAAACACTAAAAAAATGCGAATGTTAATGGTGCTTTAGAAAAGCAGGGAGTTATTTATCACCAGAAGCTATGCTTTGCCCAATGTTAAAAAGTGTTGTGTTGTTAGCCTTCCTATAACATTTGGCTACAAAGAGGCATTTTATTACAGTTTCTTACATCATCATTAAGAGAATCTAAAGGGCTAATAAATTATATTTTCATATATATATATTATTTTTTGAGATAGAATTTCACTCTGTTGCTCAGGCTGGAGTGCACTGGCACAATCTCGGCTCACTGCAACCTCTGCCTCCCGGTTTCAAGCGATTCTCCTGCCTCAGCCTCCCAAGTAGCTGGGATTACAGGCATTCACCACCACATCCAGCTAATTTTTTGTATTTTTAGTAGAGACGGAGTCTCACCAGGTTGGCCAGCCTGATGTCAAACTCCTGACTTCAGGTGATCTGCCTGCCTCAGCCTCCCAAAGTGTTGGGCTTACAGGCGTGAACCACCGTGCCTGGCTGTCTATATATTTTTACAGGCTTTTGCTCTGTTGCCCAGGCTAGAGTGCAGTGGCATAATCTCAGCTCACTGCAGCCTTGACTTCTTGGGCTCAGATGAGCCTCCCACCTCAGCCTCCTGAGTAGCTGAGCACACCAGCAAACCTGGCTAATTTTTTTGTAGAGATGGATGGGGTTTTGCTATGTTTCCCAGGCTGGCCTTGAACTCCTTGGCTCAAGCGATATGCCAGCCTTGGCCTCCAGAAGTGCTAGGAGTACAGCCATGGGCCACTGCCCCTGGCCTGAATTCTATTTTCTATGTGCAGCAGGGGAGTACTATTTTAATAGGGGCAGAGGTAATATTTTTATAAGGAGACCACTCTCATCACAAGATCTGCAAGTGTCTCCTTAACTTTTAAATGGTATCAGTAGTTCTAAAAGGTCAGACCACTTTCTTATTCTCTTGATAACTGGTATTGGCTTCTCTGTTGATAAGATCTAGTTTTAGTATAATTTTCAGAAAAGTGAATTGCTATGATTTTGTTCTTGGTGGTGGCATTGTTGCTAGAGATGTAGATTGCTCTACCATTAACCTGCACTAGTTACTGTTCACTAGTTGTGTCAAAAATAATCTGCCAGACAAATTAAAAAAACTAATAGTTATTCCATCTGACTCTCAAAGACATAATCCTCTCATTTGCTTCCAGATAGGATATATATGTACCATGTTAAGACACTGAGGTCTGTTTTGTGCTGCTATAACAGACTACCACAGACTAGGTAATTTATAATGAAAATGTATTTATTGGCTCACAGTTCTGGTTGCTGGGAAGTCCAAGATGAAAGGTCTGTGATCGGATGAGGGCCTTCTTGCTATATCATCCCATGGTAGAAAGGCAAAGAAAGGGCAAGAGATACTGCAAGAGAGGGCCACATGTATCTTTTATAAGGAGCCCACTCCAGAGATAACAATAATGGCATTAATTCATTCAGGAAGGCAAACCCCTCATGGTCTGATCACCTCTTGAAAGTTCCACCTCCTGACACTGCTGCACTGGGGACTAAGTTTCCAACACATGCTTTTTGGGGGACTCATTCAAACCACAGCATATGGTATGTATGTGTGTGTGTATATGTGTTTCTTTCCTTCCTTTGCACAGGGCAGCACCCTTCTAAAACACCCCAAACACTCACTGAATGTCCTTGGTCAGCACCTTATTCTCACAAGTCTTCCATAACTTAACTCTGATTTTTCCTGTGTTCATCTATAAGTATTCACTATGCCATTAAAGTCGTTACAATTTGATTGTCTCCTTAATGGTGACTCAGATGAAAGCTTGGGTTTATACTGATACTTGTAATTGAATCCAAAATGCCTGAAATCCTGTATGAAAGTTTACTATTAGATTGGTGCAAAAGTAATGGCAAAAACCGATATTACTTTTGGATCAGCCTAGTAGATACAATATGAATGTTGCCTGGGGTTATGGTTAATGTCTTAGTAACAGCGGCTTGCATTCACAGTGTGTTCTTTTTTAAGGGAGATCATATTGGTGTCACATTACAGATAGGGAAAAAGAAACTCAAAACTTAGAAACTTGAGATCTTTTTCCCAAGATCACATAGCTGGTAAATGGTGGCGCCACCAGGGTCCAAACCAGTGCTGCAACCATCCTGCAGCGCTACATCAGGATGCCACCTTAAAGAAAGGTTAAATGCTTACATTGCATGCCATTCATTCCATTTAAACTTCCAAAAAACTAGGAAGAATGATTGCCATCTTTGACCTAATAGAGTTTATAAGTTCAGATAAAAGTCTGTATCTTTTTGTTATTGTTGTTCAACAATTATGTGCTAACAGAAAATTGTTGTTTTATTGTTATCTCAATGGATTATTTGATGAGGAAACTCATGATGGAGCTGCCTCTTTATAGGCATTAGAAAAAGCGGTTTGGGTAGAACTTGCCTGTAGAGAAGAAATAAATCTAAAAAGAAAAAAAAAGTAAAAGAAAAAAAAAGAAAAGGCAGTTTGGGGAGAAATATTTTTTAAAATCCTAAATTGGAATGAATACTCTTGCTAAAATCCTGTGCCCTGTTCCTAGGGATTATAAGAATCACTGCCTCAGCTCCTTGTTACTTCCATCACATGGCTTTGCTAGTTTCCAAATGAAGAGGTTTCTCCCTATCTTTTTTTTTTTTTGAGAAAGAGTCTTGCTCTGTCGCCCAGGCTGGAGTGCAGTGGTGCGATCTCCTCTTTCACTGCAACCTCCGCTTCTGGGGTTCAAATGATTCTCCTGCCTCAACCTCCTGAGTAGCTGGGACTACAGGCGTGCGTCACCATGCCCAACTAATTTTTGTATTTTTAGTAGAGATGGAGGTTTTCCATGTTGGCCAGGCTTGTCTTGAACTTCTGAGCTCAAGCAATCCACCTGCCTCAGTGCTGGGATTAGGGATTATAGGAGTGAGCCACCTCTCCCTGCCTTCCTAGCTTGATTTTCTTGGGAAAGAAGTTGTATCTCTTCAGCTTCTATCTCTTCTCTTGATTTTATTTAAGTGTTCACCCTTTGTTGTTGGTCCTCTTTGAGTGGTGCTAGGAATTCTGGTAGAACCACTTGACACAGGCCCCACCTCAAGCCCCCAAATTCGCATTTGTAACAAGTTACCAGGTGAGACTGATGCTGTAGGTCAAGGACCACACTTTGGGAACTACTGCTGTAAAAAGCAAGTGATTTTGTAACTTTCTTAAGTTAGCCAATTTAAATGCTAATTTTCCTCCCAATTTCCCAAAGATCTTTTACCTTTCTTACAATTGCTCTCAATGGACATCAAATCATGGCTATTTAAACTAAAATTCTAGAAAATGTATGTAGCTCCTTGCTTTTTGCTTTGCCATTTTTCCTTCATTTTCATATTTTGTTCCCTTCCCAAATTATAAAGCGCCTTTTCATGCCACACCTGGGTAAATTGAAATCTAAAGTGGGAGCCTGATGAGCCCTTGAGGATTAATGGTTCAATTTCCCTGCAAATCTGCATGTGCTTTTGAACTAAGGAAAAAGAACACAGGAGAATGTATCTCTTCTTAGGGCTTCGCTAGCGCATTTCAGTTTTCTACAGTTACCACCAGGTCTTAGGACAGTCATCACATTTGACACCTGACTCTAGGACAACCGAAGTACAGGTTTTTTGTAGGTTATGGCTCATGCAAGTTAGCGTGAAGTTGGGAGTTTTCTTTTCTTTTCTTTTCTTTTTGGTGTAAGAATATCACTGTATTTATTTTCCTACAGGTAATTTTTCTATGGCTTCAACATTTTCTCTTCAAAATTAAAAGAAAAATATTCCAAAGTTTAGAACTGGATCACTTGGTCCTTTCTCATCTTATCTCCTCCTAATTCAAAATGCTTGCATCTCTTAATGGCCAGCATCCTCTTGGATCTGCAGTTAGGCTCAACACATTCCAGCCTAATTAGCACAATCTTCTTTGTGGTCTTAGCCTTCTTCCAGAAAATTGGCTTTGTCTGCCCACCATAGCCACTCTGCTTCTGATCATAGCGCCTCTTATACAAGGAATCCTTGCCCTTATAGCGTGTCACTTTGTGAGGCTGATGCTTGCCACACTTCCTACAGAAGGTTCTTCGGGTTTAGGTACATTGACCATCTTTGCAGCAGGGCTGTTCTATCTATATGATGAGAACAAGAAATAGCGACTGAGATCCTCGTCTTGTACAGGTCTCGCGTAACCGGGAGTTTTTCTTTAAATAGAACATTTCGTTATGTTTCATGAGAGCACCTGTTTGATTGTTTTTGTACCCTAGTCTACTGGCAATTTATGAAATTGCTTTAACAGTAGTTATATGGGAACTACAACTTACATGAGTGGTAGGATCTCAAGTCAGACAATAAGGAGAAAACATTTTGTAAAATTACCCTTGAAAATCCCCAGGTCACCAAGAAGTGCATCCATGAAAGCTCTGAAGCCAGAAATTGATTTAAATTTCTCTTTGCTTATGGGCTACGACCCCACACTTGCCTGTGGCCACGGTCTAGTTGAAAGAGGGAAAAGATGTTAGGGAAAATAGGATTTTGTCCTTTCTCCTTTCTTCCCTTCCAAGTAAACATAGACACGTGGTTCAACTCCAATAGATTAAATGTACTGTGACTCCATTATATTGTTAAGATAATTGAAGTATTTGATTCTGGGTCACTGGTTTACATTCATTTACAGTCATGCTGGAATTAAGTATCATAAGTTCACTCATTCAACAAACAGCTATTGAATATCTTTATAGATTTATCAAGGACAGGGATTTGTTTTTTTATTGGGACCCTTTTTTGTCTTATAGTAGTCACTCAGGCAGTGTTTGTTGAATGAATAGTGAAACACAGTCCATGTCTTTTTGTGGTTTGTATCCTGGTTTTAAGGTGGAAAAGTAAACAAAGATTTGCCGTAGAGTCTGTTAGAGATATCTTAATTTATGGGAATATTGTGGAGGAAGAAATTCATTCTGCCTGGGAGAGTACAATACAAACTCATGAGAGAGACATCTGGGCTGGACCTTGATGGATAAGGAGTTCTCTAGGAAAGGAGGGGCATTCCAGGTAGAGGAAAGGCTCCTCAAATGATTCTAACATGTTTCCTTCCTAACAATCATAAGCTTAGTGTTTTAAGTGCCTTGAGCAGAGTAGTAAGAGATAAGAATAACAGGTAATGCTAATAATAGCTAATAGCTATTGGGCATACAGTTTGTGCCTGGCAGTGTAAGTGAATTTTACATTTTGCTTAAATCTCATAAGAAATATATGAGATACACACTGCTAACCCCATTATCCCATTTTCTAGATTAGAAAACTGAGGAAAGTTGGCCGGGTGCGGTGGCTCACACCTATAATCCCAGCACTTTGGGAGGCGAAGGCGGGTGGATCACCTGAGGTCAGGAGCTCAAGACCAGTCTGACTGACATGGTGAAACCTCATCTCTATTAAAAATACAAAAAAATTAGCTGGGTGTGGTGGTGCATGCCTGTAATCCCAGCTAGTTAGGAGGCTGAGGCAGGAGATTTGCTTGAACTCAGGAGGCAGAAGTTGTAGTGAGCTGAGATTGAGCCATTGCACTCCAGCCTGGGCATCAAGAGTGAAAATCCATCGCCAAAAAACAAGAAAAGAAAATGGAGAAAGTTGAATTTACCAGAGATGACATAGCCAGTAAAATGACATCTATTATGTTATATAAGCCTTGGCTGAATGCCATATAAACAGTTAGATTTTATTTATTTTTATTTTTTGAGATGGAGTCTCACCCTGTTGCCCAGGCTGGAGTGCAGTGGTGCGATCTCAGCTCACTACAGCCTCAGCCTGCGGGGTTCAAGTGATTCTCCTGCCTTAGCCTCCCAAGTAGCTGGGACTACAGATGCCTGCCACCACGCCCAGCTAACTTTTTGTATTTTTAGTAGAGATGGGGTTTCACTGTGTTAGCCAGGGTGGTCTCGATCTCCTGACCTCGTGATCTACCCACCTCGGCCTCCCAAAGTGCTGGGATTACAGGTGTGAGCCATACGCCCGGCCAAACAGTTAGATTTTGTGGACAGTAGGGAGCTATTGAAAGTGATAAGGTCAAACATGAGCACGAAAGATAGACTGAAAAACACTGAGTGGAGGGAGGCCAGTTTAAAGGTCTCCTTGTACTCTTTAGTAGCATGCTGAAGGCCTCAGTTTCATCTTAACCTTAAGAGATGTGAAGGAGATATGAAAGGTGGAATCAAGAGGACTTTACCACTCATGGGAGGAGGAAGTGACTGATCTATCAGGTTTACAAAGTGGAGATTAAGACACACAGTGCTGTACTGGAAGAAAATGTCATCTTTTTTATTGTCTCCTTTTATGTTTTATTGTATATGTAATACCTAAAATATATTCACAGAATAACACACATGCATAATCTATAAATGTGGAAATAGACACACACTGAGATAATGCTCTTTTTTTATGGGGTCTATCACAAAAATGTTTGGGGTTGCTGGGCACAGTTACTCGCACCTGTAATCTCAGCTACTCAGAAGGCTAAGGTGAGAGGACCACTTGAGCCTAGGAGATCTAGGCTATAGTGAGTTATGATTGAACCATTGCACTTCAGCCTGGGTGACAGAGTGAGACCCTGTCTCTTAAAAAAAAAAAAAAAAGGCCTGAAGACTACTGATTCAAGCCTATCTAAGAGATGAACCACCGTCCAGAGGTAAGTAAACCACTGGGGCAAGAAAGACTGAAGAGGTGAAGTGAGAAGATGATTACCTGAACTTTTACGTCTGGAGGTGATCAAAGTTCTTTCTCTTTTGAACCATATGTTTTTTGCATTTATGAATAATCCAAAACAGTTTTATTTATTATTATTATTTATTTGTTTATTTTTGCAATGGAGCCTTGCTCTGTCACCCAGTCTGGAGTGCAGTGGTGTGATCTCGGCTCACTACAACCTCCACCTCCCCGGTTCAAGTAATTCTCCTGCCTCAGCCTCCCGAGTAGCTGGGACCACAGACGTGCGCCACCCCACCTGGCTAACTTCTTGTATTTTTGGTAGAGAGAGCGTTTCACCATGTTGGCCAGGCTGGTCTCAAACTTCTGACTTCAAGCAATTCGCCCACCTTGACTTCCCAAGATGCTGGGATTACAGGTGTGAGCCACCGTGCCCAGCCCCAAAACATTTTTGAAGTCAGGATAAAGGTACTAAAGGGAAAAAGGTATTCCTTTCCTGTGGGAACGATTCTGTTCAATCTGTTTTTGGCCTTGGAAAATGTTAGAAGTAGAATGGACATTAATATCATCTAATCCAGCTTCTGTCTACCCAGCCAGAATCTCAGACAAGTAGTAATAGGGCTTTTGCTTAAATCCTTTAAAGGGTAGGCAACCCAGCCCTTCACAAGGAAGTTTGAACAGGTGAATTGGTAGAGTTCTTCCTTTTACAAGGCATAATTAGCTTCCTCATTTGCAACTTTTATATACTTCTTCCCCTTAAAAAAGTTACAGAACCAGTAACACTACACATGGTGCTGTACAGTTTTCCAAAGCATACTTGTACATGCACAGACAACACTTGATTCTCCCAACTCTTTTATGGAGTGGGCAGGCATGTTTGTTCTGATTAAATAAATGAGGCAAGCCAGGCCTCGTGGCTCATGCCTGAAATCCCAGCACTTTGGGAGGCTGAGGTGGGTGGATCATTTGAAGTCAGGAGTTCAAGACCAGCTTGGCCAACATGGCGAAACCCCATCTCCTAAAAATACAAAATTAGCCAGGCGTGGTGGCACATGCCCGTAATCCCAGCTGCTTGGGAGACTGAGGCAGGAGAATTGCTTGAACCCGGGAGGTGGAGGCTGCAGTGAGCCAAGATCGTGCCCTTGTACTCTGGCCTGGGCAACAGGCTCCTCTATAACTCAGGAATCAGAGCACTGTTTGTGGGATTAAATTAGGTAGCTCTTGGAAAGTTGTTGTAAAAGCGTGGCTTAGATTTAGATGTGCAACAAATGTAATTTTCTTACTTTTCCTATCCTGGCTAATAAATTTAAAAGATTTTCATATGGTGTGTTTAACTTTGTTAAATTTTCAGTTG
Organism: Colobus angolensis palliatus; assembly: GCF_000951035.1. Lineage (NCBI taxonomy): Eukaryota > Metazoa > Chordata > Mammalia > Primates > Cercopithecidae > Colobus > Colobus angolensis. The sequence continues at coordinate 284,272 of NW_012121821.1, forward strand.
GGGGTTCAGTTCCATCATATCAGCCATTGCAGGTTACTTTAGAACTTACTTCTGTCATTTGTCTTTTTTTTGAGACAAAGTCTCACTCTCTTGGCTAGGCTAGAGTGCAGTGGCACAATCACGGCTCACTGCAGCCTTGAGCTCCCAGGCTCAAGAGATACTCCCACTTCGCCTTCCTGAGTAGCTGGGACTACAGGCATGAACCACCATGCCTGGCTAATTTTATTATTTTTATTTTTTTCTAAAGATAGGATCTTGCTTTGTTCCCTGGCCTTCATTTGTCATTTTAGTTATAATAATCATTAATGCTATCTTGATTTTCAGAAGGTGAGAAATTTGATTATTTAAAAAGTTATGAAAAGATGCCTTATCAGAAAGAGATCTAAGTGATTTCTAGTTTTGAGAAAACTGACTCTTTTTAAAACATTTTATTTTATATGACGTGAAATGGGTTACCTGACTGCATTGCAGCCATATTGTTACTAAGCGGGAAGGAATGGGGGTAGGTGTTCCTTTTCATTTGGAATGTTCCCTTCATGGGAACATTGACTTCATGGAGTCAATTGTGTGATAAATGCATATATATTTCTTTGGAATTAAGTGTTTGAAGAAGAAGGATCAATTCCATTGGAATCTCTTTTATCTTTTTGCTCTTCTCATACTGTCTGTAGAGAAGAAGTATTTTATTTTTACTGAGAAATCTGCCACTTTCAGGGGTTTTACATCTCGACAGACGTGAATGCCCTTTAACACTTGCTAGCTAATGAAAGTGTATGTTTAGCCTGCCAAACCATGAGCATTCTGAGGACTGGGATCCAGTCTGAATTTTCCCTGTATTATTGGCACATGACACAGTTCCTGGCACTTAGAATGAAATAATAACTCTCTGTTGACTGAAGGAAATGTTAGTTATCACTACTGTATCCATTGATATTTAATGAATGCAGACTAATTAATAAATGTTGGGAGTTCACTGCTGTATCTTCTAGGTAGAAAAATACATTTCAGATAAAACATATACATTCAGGAAAAAGAATTTTCTTCACAAATATACAGAATTCTGTTGAGTGCCTTTCTCTATATAGGAACAATGAAAATGTAGGAAATGCTTTATCATCTGTAATTGTTCTTTGGACTAACCTAGAATTTTTCCCCTGAAGAATGCATATATTCACTTGTCCCCTAACTCTTTGGTAATGAGCATGATGCCAGGGTCCCTGACTGAACTCACTCAGTCCAGGGTACATGTGAGATGTCAGTGTCCAGAATACCAGTCCTAGAGGTTTTAACTTTTAGCCAACAGTGGATAGCCATATGTGCGTGCGTGTGTGTGTGTGTGTGTGTGTGTATGGATGCATGTGTGTGTGTGTTTTAAGCTCTTTGAATTCTTCAAGTTTAATCCAGTATCATACTTCTCCAAAGATGAAATATTTTCCCATTTCTTGTTTTTAATTTTTTTTCCCAGTAAGTTCAGCTGTGCAAGGAGTCCATTATCTGTTGTATCAATTTTCTAGAAATTTCTTGGGCTCTTGAGGGACAAGCTGGGAAGAATTCAAGGCCAGACACGGTGTGGTGAAAGTATCCCCGGTTATGACTCTCGAGATTTTTTGGAAAGTAGTAGTAAGTCATTTAATCATTTGGGAATGATGGATCGTGCATTCTGTGTATTCCCTCTCTCCATGGTGAAGTTGTTTGTATACATAGCTTTTGCCATGGTCAGCTCCTCTCTGATAAAATGCTCCTCTTCATTTTATTTCATTTGAGTCACTTTCTCAATCAGTATGTTTTGTATGCCAAATTACAGATCTTTCCATTTTCTTCTACCATTTTGGCATTTAGATGCCTCAACACAAATTTAATCTGAGAAAAAAAAATCCTAATGTCCTGACTTCTTGTGGGAAGTATTTGCATTAAGGAACTTCAGTTTTACTCCCTTTTTCTTAAATTCTAGAGTCTGATGTTTGCCCCTTAAAGTTTTCTAAATCTAATTCCTATTTGATGTAAACTGTCATCTCCTCCTCCTCCTCCTCCTCTTCCTCCACCTCCTTCTCCTCCTCCCTCTGTAACCCTGGCTGGAGTGCAGTGCCTCAATCTTGGCTCACTGCAACCTCCCCCTTCCGGGCTCAGGCAGTTCTGTCGCCTCACCCTCCCGAGTAGCTGGGATTAGAGGCATGCGCCACCATGCCTGGCTAATTATGTATTTTTAGTAGAGACAGAGTTTTGCCATGTTGGCCAGGCTGGTGTCGAACTCCTGATCTCAGGTGATCCGCCCTCGATTGCCTCGGCCTCCCAAAGTGCTGGGATTACAGGTATGAGCCACCACACCCAGCCAAACTGTCTTCTTTAAAAAAATATGTCCCTGTCATATTGTCAATCTGTTCCTCATAGCTAAGGAGTCTTTGCTGCATAGGTTGATCACACACAATGAGATACAATTTTACTTTTCAGTTGAAATTTTTAGGATAATACTTTATGAAGTTGAGGGTATGGTATGATAAACATAATTTCTCATTAGGAGTGGGAGTGAAAATTGATACAGTCTTTCTACAGTGCAATTTGGCTCTGTTATCTTCCTTTTTTTCTGAGACGGAGTTTCGCTCTTGTTGCCCAGGCTGGAGTGCAATGGCGCAATCTCAACTCACTGCAACCTCCGCCTCCTGGGTTCAAGTGATTCTCCTGCCTCAGCCTCCCGAGTAGCTGGGATTGCAGGCATTAACTTTTGTATTTTTAGTAGAGACAAGGTTTCACCATGTTGGCCGGGCTGATCTCGAACTCCTGACCTCATGATCCGCCCGCCTGGGCCTCCCAAAGTGCTGGGATTACAGGCATAAGCCACTATGCCTGGCCTGTAATCTTACTTTTACAAATCTCTCCAGAGGAAATAATCAGAGATAAGGACGAATATTATGTATAAGAATGGTTGGCCTGGCGTGGTGGCTCACGCCTATAATCCCAGCACTTTGGGAGGCCAAGGCGGTGGATCACCTGAGGTCGGGAGTTCGAGACCAGCCTGACCAACATGGAGAAACCCCGTCTGTGCTAAAAACACAAAATTAGCCGGGCATAGTGGCACATGTCTGTAATCCCAGCTACTCAGGAGGCTGAGGCAAGAGAATCACTTGAACCTGGGAGGTGGTGGTTGTAGTGAGCTGTGATCGAGCCATTGCACTCCAGCTTGAGCAGCAAGAACGAAACTCTTTCTCAAAACAAAAACAAAAACAAAAACAAAACAAAACAAAGAGTGCTCGTCATAGTTTTCTTTAAAATATGAAAATTATGGCTGGGAGCAGTGGCTCATACCTGTAATTCCAGCACTTTGGGAGCCTGAGTTGGGAGGATCACTTGAGCCCAGGAGTTCAAGACCAGCCTCGTAACATGACGAAATTCTGTCTCTACAAAAAAGACAAAAATTACCCAGGCATGGTAGTGTGTGCCTATCGTCACATGCAGCTACTCTAGAGGTTGAAATGGGAGGACACTTGAGTCTGGAAAGTGGAAGTTGCAGTGAACTGAGATCTGCACCACTGCACTCCAGCCTAGGTGACTGAGCGAGACTCTGTCTGAAAGAGAGAATGAGAGAGAGGAAAGAAAGAAAAGAAGGAAAGAAGAGACAGAGAAAGAGCCAGTAAATAATCAAAGTCAATTGTGATATGTAAAAGTGTTAGAATAATATGGAACCATTAGAAAGTATGACTTTTGAAGAGTATTAAAGGACAAAGAAACTAAGAAATCTCATGAGGAGAGAAAAATATGATTAATAAAATACAGTATATACCAGAATATATTACAATTATTATTTCTGAGAAAAAGGGATGGATAGTTATTTAAAAGCTTCTTCTTTGTGTGTTTGTTTTCCGAATCTTCTGTAACAAATGTATAGTACATTGATGATTAAATGAATGAGTATATAAAGCACTAGAAGAATACCTGGCCTTATAGTTAACTCTCAAATATGAGCTTTTACTGTTGCTATGATATAATTACTTTTATTATATATAAAATATTTTTTAAAACTCACTCTAATTATAATTAAGTATTTAATTAATTATAAGTAATTATAATTAATTAATTGTAACTACTTGTTTAATGTTTGTCCTCTATTCTCCATCATCTTTGGTCCTTCCTAATTTTTTTTGAGATAGGATCTTGCTCTGCTGCTCAGGCTAGAGTGTAGTTGCGTGATTGTAGTTCACAGCAGCCTCAGCCTCCTGGGCTCAAAGGGCCCTCCCATCTCAGCCTCCTGAGTATCTAGGACTACAGGCATCTGCCACCACACTTAGCTAATTTTTTAGTGCTGTCGAGATGGGGTCTCACTGCATTGCCCAGGCTGATCTTGAACTCCTGAGCTCAAGTGATCCTCTTCCTCCGCCTGCCAAAGTGTTGGGGATTACAGTCGTGAGCTGTCCTTAAAGACCATATCCGTCAAATACAAGCTGGCTCTAATACCTGGTACATAATAAGTGCTTAGTTAATATTTGGTGTGTGTGTGTGTATTTGTTTGTACCCTCAAAGATCAGGTTTCTAAATATTTTCTCCTATTTTATTTCAGTTTTTTGGCAGGAAGGTCACTAATAATCAAGCTGTAAAAATATTAGTTGCTCCCAATTTAGAATTTTTATGTTCTTGTGAATGCTGAAATGTATGTAAATGAAACTGCACAGTGTTAAATGGTATGTTGTTGAACCAGAAATATGTTTATTGTCTTATTTTATAAACAAAATGGCCCTGAGATTTCTTTAAAATTTTTTAAAAGTTATAGATTTTGAAATTTACAACACAACTCAATAAATAAGATTATGACAAAGCTATCTTAGATATACTTTTTGATTGGCCCTAAGATTATAACTTTAAACAAGAATAGGAACACTTTTAACAGCTTGGAAGGTATTTTGGTGGGACAATAGGAGTTTATTTGTTTACATGAAAATCTGTAATTCTATAAAAGAACGTAATTTGAATCTGTAGTTGATTGCAAGTTTAGAGGTCTCTGCAATATACAAAGTTTCTTAGTTGCAGTCACTTCCCAAGACATGCTGATCACTAAGAAACAAGGAAACTCAGCTAAAATTACCAGCTGCTGTTTATAAAGCCAAATGATAAAATTTACTTAATGAAAGTAATGTGCTGACAGCAGTGTTTATTGCTTAAAACATAACAATCATGTTTATTGTATCACTCTGAGACAGCTTTGCTGAATATAACTTAAATGTAGCAGAGGAAATCCAGAGTAATGCGCTGTTTTAAAAAAGTGTGTTTATTTACATGAAACCAACATAAAAGATTTGATGAATTTTTTGTCAGAGGTCTTAGTTTTCTAGAGTTAAACTGAAAAGATTGAAGAAATGGTAAGTAGCTACCATTTTTGGAAACAAGAAATTAAGAAGTACAAACTCAGAAAACACGCTTGGAGAAAATTTTAATATCATGAAACCTAGAACTCTTGAACTTCAAAAGACCTTACAATCCACTTGATGGTGATATTTGGAATCTCAGATATAGTATTGAAATATCATAGGATAGAAAAGAATAATCAGGGAGCTTAACGCAATCAGAACCTTGTAGCCTGTTATGGGAAGTATCATTTGGTTAAGCCTGCTAAGCTACTGTAAATGAATGTTAATCGCATTTTATCAGCTGCTTATACTATCTTTATTATATAATTTGAATATTTATGACCATGGAAATATGTTTAACTGTGAAATTACAGTGTTTATGGAACTCAAATTCCAAAAAGCATACAACCCTGTGATGGAGAAGAATTATATTTAAATACTACAAAATCCAAGATGTTTCTACCATTTAACATTAGTCTATATCTTGTGGGAGAAGCAGTTTGTGGCTAAAATACTGTGACAAACAGAATGATGTATGCTAATGTTGACTTCTAAGATAAGCATGTGATTTATTGTTTGCACAAAAGTCAATCACCAACTAGAGTATTTTAACTTTTTAGGATCAGGTAGTATTTAACTATTTTCTCAATATAGGTTATATCATTTTGGTTGACTGCATCCTTATCTTCTTAGAAATTATTAATGAACCTTTTAAAAAATATGAACCAGGCTTTCTACTTGAACTTATTCTCCTCTTAAAGCTGCAATAATATTGAAATTGAAAATAATGGGCCAGGCGCTGTGGCTCATGCCTGTAATCCCAGCACTTTTGGAGGCCGGGGCAGGTAGTCATCTGAGGTCAGGAGTTTAAGACTAGCCTGACTAACATGGCGAAACCAAGTTTCTACCAAAAATACAAAAAATTAGCTGAGTGTGGTGGCATGTGCCTGTAATCCCAGCTACTTGGGAGGCTGAAGCAGGAGAATGGCTTGAACCGGGGAGGTGAGGTTGCAGTGAGCCGAGATTGCACCATTACACTTCAGCTTGGGCAGCAAGAGTGAAACTCTGTCTCAAAAAAAGTAAAATAATAATGGATGGGAATGTTTCTTTAATTGTGCAGTCTGTATTGATTTTGTGTGTGTATATGTATTTTGGGGAAAATTGATTCTCTGCCAATGCCTTCTTACTTCTTTGCAAACATAAACCCATGAAAAGGTATTTTTCCCTTTGGGAAAATTTAAATGCACATTGTTCTTCTGGAAAATATAATCTAATAGGAAAATACAATTCACATTAGAACCAAAAAAAGCCTGTAATTAAGATATGTCTTAGTCACATTTTCTTTCTGTCTTTTGTTAAAACCACAACATGGACTCATTCAAGCAAATAAAGTTGTTGGGTAGGTGGAACATTGTTTTCCAATGTTATAGTAATGTTATAGTGTTACAACTATCTGGTTACTTCATCTTAATTGACAAAAATATTAAATTATCATTTTATAAAATTTGGGTATAAAACTTTATGTCTTGAGGCTAATTTAGATGTGTGGTGGTGTCTACCGGCAACACTAGAGAGGTTTCAGAGTCAGAGTGTTGAGACCAAATTCTACACCCAGCAGTCAGCTTAGATACCATCTTTCTAGTCAGGTTACTGAATCTTTCCAGGCCTCAGTGGTCCCCTCTTCATGAGGTTGTTGGACAGATTACTGAAATCCTCACAAATATGTGGAAAGTGCCTGGAATGTTTACCTGGAGCCAATGATGATTGCACACACTGCTGTTACATAGTTGATGATGGAGCCTCTATGTTGTGGATTACTTAAAACACTTTTGCCTTTCTGCCATCTACATTTGGGAGAATTAGTTAGACAGTATACCCTCCTTTAAAAAGTTGACAAAGGAACAATATCAAGAATACACGTCAGGCTCTCTTTATCTGCGAACAACATTAGAGAAGTGCTGCTATATCAGATTCTTGATCCTAATGCCTGAAATGTGATTGGGCATTTGTTTATGGAAATCATCATCTGTACTGCTGCCTGCTTTATTAGTATAAAGCAAGAGTCAGCAAACTTTTTCTGTGAAGAGCCAGGGAGCAAATATTTGAGGCTTTGTGAGCTCTTCAATTTCTGTCACGAGTTCTACCATTGTAGCCAAGACTAGTCGTAGACAATATGGAAATGAATGGGCATGGCTGTATTCTAGTAAAGTTCTCTTTGTAAAAATGGATCATGGTTTTCTAATCCCTGTGGAAGATAATTGAGAGTATGTTTGCATCTTCTTTTTAAAATCAGAGATAAATTGTTGCCCCTAAAGTTGTAATTGTTCATTGCTTCGTTCCTCTGTGTGTGTGTGTGTGTGTGTGTGTGTGTGTGTGTGTAGAGTGTGTATATCTGATAAACTGTCAGCTTTTGATTTCTGAAGCTGTGTGGGAATTGATTTTTCTAGTCAGTTTGACCACGTCTCTACAACACAGTGGGGATGATGGGGAATGCCTTGTTTGTCTGTGAGATTAAACCTGTATACCTTTTTATTCATAATTGAGTAGATTCTGAGTTACATTGGACAGAGACCTGGCTTTACAGTTGGATAGTCTGTTTCACAGTCCACCTCCTAGCTGCAAAGTCCTTGGCTGGTGATGCAGCTTTTGTAGGGATCAGTCTTCTCATCTGTAACACAGTGCTAATTCTCACCTTGTTGGGTTGCTGAGAATTGAGAGAGACCATGCATTTGAAGGCCAACCTCAGTGTCTGAAACAGATAAACCCAATAAACAGTAGTTCTTTCCAACTTGAATGAGAATCGTGTTCTGAAGGCTAAATGATTTTTGAAAAATTTTACTGTTAATTTACTGTTTTTTTCTTTTTTTTGAGACAGGGTCTTGCTATGTCACCTAGGCTGAAGTTATTGGTGATTCTGCCTCACTGCAGCCTGAATCTTTCAGGCTCAGTTGATCCTCCCACCTCAGCCTCCTGAACAGCTGGGATTATTGGTGAGCACCACCATGCCTGGCTTTTTTTTCTTTAATTTTTTTTGTTATTAATAGCGATGAGGTCATGCTATGTTTTCCAGGCTGATCTCGAACCCTTGGGCTCAAGTGATCCTCCAGCCTTGGCCTTCCAAAGTGCTAGGATCACAAGTGTGAATTTCCTCACCCTGCCCTGTGTTCTTTTTAAGGGGGAAAAATGCACCTCTGCATACTTACATACTCTGAATTTTGGAGCTGTGACTCTCAGACTGTCTGTGGTAAAGACCTAGTTTTGTTCCTAATTTGTCAGGAACTGATGCTTTTATAAAATACAATACAATGAATTATTATTAAAAAAAGAAACAAAAACATACAAAACACATACAAAGTTCCCATTTTAATAATGAGATCCAATAAACACATACATTTTCTAAATGCTTACTCTCAATTTCTCTGTATTTCTTTGGGCACTGGTAGTAAACAATTGGTAAACCAGTACCGATCCATGAGCCACACTTTTAGGAGCACTAAGTTAGGGGGAAGCAAGTTCATGGCCATTTATTTAAAACATTCATATTAATTACTCTTGGATAGAATTAGTTACTAAATAGACAATGAATTTATCCCTTCTTTAAAAGTAGTTACCAACTATAAGTAAAAATTATTTACTTACCCAAATCCATGTTCAACAGCCTCCCTCCCCATAATGTAAGATTGTTTGATTAGAGGTAACTGGAGATCTCATAGGGGAATTAAACTCAGTGGTTGTCTCCAGACCAAGATGGCCCTTGATTAGAGTGTCCCCATCCATAAGGGTTTGATACGGGTTAGCTGTGTGTCCACCCCAATCTCATCTTGAATTGTAGCTCCCATAATCTCCATGTGTCATGGGAGGGACCTGGGGAAGGTAATTGAATCACGGGGGCAGGTTTTTCATGCTGTTGTTGTGATAGTGGAAAAGTCTCACGAGATCTGATGGTTTAATAAAGGGCAGTTCCCCTGCACATGCTCTCTAACCTGCTACCATGTAAAATGTTCCTTTTCTCCTCCTTTGCCTTCCGCCATGATTGTGAAGCCTCCCCAGCCATGTAGAACTGTGAGTCCATTAAACCTTTTTCTTTTTTTGAGACAGAGTCTTGCTCTGTCACCCAGGCTGGAGTGCAGTGGCGCAATCTCAGCTCACTGCAACCTCCGCCTCCTGGGTTCAAGTGATTCTCCTGCCTCAGCCTCCCTAGAAGCTGGGATTACAGGTGCATGCCACCCCGTCTGACTAATTTTGGTATTTTTAGCAAAGACAGCGTTTCATTATTTGGCCAGGCTGGTCTCAAACTCCTGACCTCCCTCTGTCGGCCTCCCAAAGTGCTGGTATTACAGGCATTAGCCACCATACCCAGCCAAACTTCTTTTTCTTTATAAATTACCCAGTTTCGAGTATTTCTTCGTAGCAGTATGAAAATTGACTAATACAGGGTTCTCAGTGACTCCCTTACTAACCCTGAGAGCCCAGATCTCATAGGGTGTAGGTATAAGAATCTCAGGTCCTCAGTTTCTCCTTTCTCCCCTGTGTTCTGGCAGCACCTCCCATTACCTTTATGAATCCACATATTTTATTATACTGCCATTATTTTCTCTGACTCCTCCACAGAACTGTGGATTTTGCAGTAGGAACTATTTTATTCTCTTTTTGCCTCCCTGGCTCCTGGCAGACCCTAGATGTACCTCGAAAATGTACTGATGTGTGAATGAATGAGCGGGTGATGTGTTCCAGGCCTCTCACCAGCCTGCCTTTCTTTATCTGCACACTCTTCACTTTGCTAGGGTCCCTCTCAAAAACACAACTGGATCAGGAGTAGTGGGGAGGGAGGAGAGGGAGCTGCTGCAAAGCAACACACTGCTGTCAACATTTTTCAATGCGCATAACCCAATAGAACATGCACAGTATATTTTGGGAAGTCAACTGTTTTTCTCATCCCTCATTTTTTGTTGCTGATTGTATTATAATATTGTAGGAAAGCAGCCAACAACAGTGCTACCACCTTCAATGCTGTCACATCGACTTTCTGGAAACTGTCAGGGCCACACCTTACTGTAGTTGAAATTCAATGGCACTGAGCTCTTGAGATTATAGATAGTAATTTTCTGGAGTACACACAATGGTGTGTAAACATATGACTGGACTGGAATCTATCAAAGTGCTTGCATGGGATATAAAGATCATTGATGCATTACAGTAAGCCATTTATGGATATTTTATGGTATGTACACAGACTGACATCACTGGGATAGCAAAGGCGATCAGAATTTCACCTGCATAGTAACAATCATTTGCAAGGATAAAAGATCTTATCAAAAATAAGTTGATAATGTGTAGTAATGGACTGGGTTTTTGGTGGTTACTCATTATTTGGGGGACCAGTAGAGTTAATAGCATACTGACTGAACAGTGACTTTAGATCAGGATGTCTGGATTCCCATCCCAGCTCTATGACTTCATTCAAGTTACTTACCCTCTTTGATGCATTACAGATTTTTCTTATCTGTAAAATGGAAGTAATAATAGTACTGAGGCCTAAGATATTGTGCAGCTTAAATATGATCACTCAGGTAAAGCACCGAGTGGTGTCAATATTCCTTTACCACTCTTTATCATCACTTGATGTATGTAGATTGTCAGTCTAGTAACACTTTTGGAAAGAAATGACACCCTTTAAAGTACCAATAGCAGTTGTATTTGTAAACCTCTTCTATGGGTAGAGTTCCAATTTAAGATATTTTTGCCCTTCTTAACTATTTTATATACATTAATTTATTCCTCTGGAGAATCTTTGAAATAAAAGTTAGCTTTAACTTTTAAACACTTAAAATTGAGAGTTGATATACAGCTCGCTAAAAATAAATTACTAAAACTCTAGAAAAATAATAAACTATGAAGTTTTACTAATTCAAGGACTGCAGTATTGGGAAATATTGTGAAAACTAGTTAGAGAATAAATAAAAATTAGAATATAGAGTTTGTATATATGGCATGAATATAATTAAGCAAATATTAGGTTGGTGCAAAAGTTATTGCAGTTTTGACGTTAAAAGTATAGAAAAAACCGCAATTACTTTTGCACCAACCTAAATATACACATTTTAAGATGTATAGATTAAGTACTACAGCTTGGGATAAGATGTTTAGATAAGTAAGTGTTGTGATGAAGAATGGCTCTTTTTCCCTTTACTATCCGGTGTTCATAATGCTTCCGTAATGTTTTTTGGTTTTTTGTTTTGGAGTTTTGCTCTTGTTGCCCAGGCTGGAGTGCAGTGGCACAATCTCGGCTCACTGCAACCTCCGCCTCCCGGGTTCAATAAATTCTCCTGCCTCAGCCTCCCAAGTAGCTGGGCTTACAGGTGCCCACAACCACGCCTGGCTCATTTTTTGTATTTTTAGTAGAGATGGGGTTTCACCATGTTGGCCAGGCTGGTCTCGACCTCCTGACCTCAGATTATACACCTGCCTGAGCCTCCCAAAGTGCTGGGATACAGGTGTGAGCACCATGCCTGGCCCTATAATGATTTTATAATTAAAAATTTTTAAAGACCAAACATAAGTTACTCATTCTAATCACTCAAAATGATAGACATTAAAAAATCATATTGAATCTGAATGTCTTTTATTATAGCTAGGATATTTATTGAATTTATTTACAGACTGTTGGTTAAAATCAAGTAACTGCTTTGTAAATTAACTAACTTCCTAGATGGCTAAGAGCAAACAGAGTCTCTTCGTTTTATGTTTAGGTACCCAACCAAGAACAATTCTCTTGAAACTCAGTCTGTGACATTTTGTAGACATTTCATAAAGGAGCTTTTCAAGGTCAGTGAGAAGTCAGCAACACAAACCTCTTTTGTGATCAGTTCAGGGGATCCCCGGAGATCAGCCTGGTCTCTGGAGTGTACGAGGAGATACCCAGTTACAGCTCAGGGCAGGGGCAGATCTGGTTCATCATGTGATTGCAGTGACAGCCTGCCAAGCTCACAGCTGCCTTGTAGGGGATGTGGGCCCACCTGCCAGCCCCATTATTCCCATTTAGGGTCAGGCCTACAGGGACTTTTCCCATTAAACCCTGAATGTCTTCATTTTCAAGAAGTTTTCAAAGCATCATGAAAGACTAAGCAGGGCAAATGATGGTGTGATTGAACCCACCTCAGTTTATTCAATAGCAGGACTGTTTATATGTTTCAGTTGGTCCTGCCCTTTGTCCGTCCCAGGCTGTCCCCAAAGTGTCTCTTGAAACTGGACACAGTTTTACAATAAGCAAAGGTGATTTACCTAGGTAAGTCTTTGCCCCAGAGAGTGACAAGAGGAAAACCTGCTTTTTGTACGTTTGAAGAATCCCATATGGTAGACTCTGACACATCTCATAGCGAATGTTCTTGTTCTTATGACCAAACGTCTTCCTAAATTAAAAAAAAAATTAAATATTGACTAAAATAGATGACATTTTGCATATACAAAATTGTTGAACATGTAAAAATGCCTCTGGTACCGGAAGATATCTTCACAGTGACAGCCCTACCGAAGACTTGCTCATCATTCCAGGAGGTATACCTCTATTTTGACATTTCCTTTAAAGGGAAATCCTTTTGAATGCACGCAGTAAGGTGTAGGAGAGCAGGCCAGGTGTGGTGGCTCCTGCCTGTAATCCCAGCACTTTGGGAGACCGAGGCGGGTGGATTACTTGAGGTCAGGAGTTTGAGACCAGCCAGGCCAACATGGTGAAACCCCGTCTCTACTAAAAATACAAAAATTAACTGGGTGTGGTGGTGCTTGCCTGTAATCCCAGCTACTGGGGAGGCTGAGGCAGGAGAATCACTTGATCCCAGGAGGCAGAGGCTGTAGTGAGCCTAGATCTTGCCACTTCACACTCCAGCCTGGGTGATGGAGCAAGACTCTAACTCAAAACAAAGAAGTATGGAGAACATTAGTCACTGAGATTTCTACATGTCATAGTGGAATATAAATCAGTTTGAATTCCTATATTGTTCGAGAAGATTTTTTAAATTTTTTATATTTTTAAATTGATGCATTATAGTTATACATATTTATTGGATACAATTTGATGTTTCAGTACATATCTGTGTTGCATAATGATCTCTAGCCAGGGTAGTTAGTGCACCCAGCACCTTATATATTTATTGTTTCTTTGTGATGAGAACATTCAAAAGCCTCTCTTCTAGCTATTTGGTAATATACAGTATTTTACCGTTAACTGTAATCACCCTACTGTACAGTAGAACACCAGAATTTATTCCCCCTACCTAACTGTAACTTTGTACCCATTGACCAACCTCTCCCCTCTACCCGCTTCCCACTGTCTGGTCACCATCATTCTTATTTGAGTAGATTTTTAAAACCCACTAAAGTTTATGGAGATTGTTTAGGTAAAACTCTCAGACTGTTTTTCCTCTCCCCTCACACTACAACAATCAACACGGAAGACTTCTGTGACCAAATGTGTGAGAGTTTTTCCCCACCAACAAGCAGCAGACACCAGCAAGTCCAGGCCTCCAGAACCTCTGACCAACCAGCTTCATTTGGGGTTCTTATGACTCTCCTTTTTTGGTTCAATTAATTTGCTGGAGTGGCTCATAGAACTCAGGGAAACACTTATGCTTACTGGTTTATTATAAAGGATATTACAAAGGATACAGATGAAGAGATGGCGAGGGCGAGGTATGGAGTAAGGCATGCAGAGCTTTCATGCCTTCCCTGGGCGCCACCCTCCAGGAACCTCTACATGTTCAGCTGTCCAGAAGCTCCCTGCACCCTCTTGGGTTTCTATGGAGGCTTCATTACATAGGCATGATTGACAACCATGTAGATATGTGATTGAACAAAAAGGGTATGATCTCAGACTAACAGACTGAGTGGAGGAATCCAGCAAGGCTTGTCTGTTTAAATTCTTCTTGGCCTCTCTGTACAGCATTCTTTCCTTGAAGGTTTGGGGCACAACCCTCTCAGGAATGAGGGTCTTTTGACCCACAATCAGATTAGAGTCCTGCCTGGGCAAGTAGAAGAAAAACAGGAGAAGTTCAGAGAGAGAGAGATTCTGTTTTCTGAGGTCTGCTTCTGAGACCTGAAGTGCCCCAAGGCTATAACAAATGACTGCACCAAGGGCTATTGGAAGTTAGGAACCAGGAACTGTGGATGAATGCCTACACACACAGACACATACACACAAAATCATAATATCACAGAGACCAGCTTTCACTTTTCTCCTGCTATTGTGCTATGTAGAATCATCGGTGGGAAGGAAAGCATTTTGTATTTCAAATGTCCTCATATCCGAACTGATCATGGATAATATGTTGTTTAGGAAATGTCTGGCTCATTGGATTAAAGTTTGGATCATACATTTTCTATAAAATATAGTATAGTGAAAAAATATATTTATTTTTTCCTTTGGAGACAGAGTCTCACTCTGCTGCCCAGGCTGGAGTGCAGTGGCACAATCTCAGCTCACTGCAACCTTCGCCTCCCAGGTTCAAGCAATTCTCCTGCCTCAGCCTCTTGAGTAACTGGGACTACAGGCATGCATCACCACACCTGGCTAATTTTTTGTATTTTTAGTAGAGACAGGGTTTCACCATGTTGGCCAGACTGGTCTCAAGCTCCGGAGCTCAAGTGATCCACCCCCTTCGGCCTCCCAAGGTGCTGGGATTAGAGGCATGAGCCATCGTGCCCGGCCAATGAAAAGAATTTAAATGTTCTCTTTATTGAAAACAGTCTAAAATTTATATGAAGTTGTAATTTGAGCCAAAGTAAAAACCCTTTACTTTTTTATTTTAAAAATGAACCATTTTATGTACTTATTTATTTATTTTTTTTTTTAAGACTTTCCACCTAGGCTGGAGTGCAGTGGCACAATCTCGGCTCACTCAGCCTTGACCTTCCTGGGCTCAGGCGATCCTCCCATTTCAGCCTCCCAAGTAGCTGGGACTACAGGTGTGCACCCAGCTAATTTTTGTATTTTGGGTAGATATGGGATTTTGCCATGTTCCCCTGGCTGGTCTCAAACTCCTGAGCTCAAGCCATCCTCCGCCTTGGCCTCCCAAAATGCTGGGATTATAGGCATGAGCCACCACATCTGGCCAAAACACATTTAAATGGGATTTTTTTTTTGTTACTGAATTTAAATAATTCAGAAACAACTTCAGAAGAAAAAATAAGAAGCAAAACCTCCCTCTGAAGGATTTAAGGATTTTTTGTTTTTGTTTTTGTTTTTTTTGAGACTGAGTCTCGCTCTGTCGCCCAGGCTGGAGTGCAATGGCGCAATCTCGGCTCACTGCAACCTCCTCCTTCTGGGTTCAAGCAATTCTTCTGCTTCAGTCTACCAAGTAGCAGGGACTACAGGCGTCCGCCACCACGCCCGGCTTACTATTTTTGTATTTTTAGTAGAGACAGGGTTTCACCATGTTGGCAAGGCTGATCTTGAACTCCTGACCTCAGGTGATCCACCTACTTCAGCCTCCCAAAGTGCTGGGATTACAGGCGTGAGCCACCATGCCTAGCCAGATTTAAGGATTTTGACTAGTGGGGTCATGTGGAGGCTCAGTGACGCCAGAAGGCAGCTCACTTCTGTTTTCTTCATGGGGGTGTCCAGGGAAAATCTAGCTCATAAGGAAGGATAAGCACAGGAGCCCCTTGATGGGAAGCCAGCTCATGGCAGGGGAGTGGGGGATTGGTAGTGGGGGACAGCGATTATTCACACTTTCCGAAGGAGAGGGTTTTCCATGCTGTCTGAGCCCTCTGGCCATAAATTCCCCATTTGGATCCACTGGAAACACTGGGTTTGGCAATGGAGGAAGAAGGAAAAAGCTTGGCAGCCAAGAAGCAAGTCTGAGGGGAAGGATGTGAACCATTTCCCAGGGGCCATTTGCTCCCTGACACCTGTGCCACTTGGAACATCAGGTGGATCATCACTTCTAGAAACTTGAGTTGAACATCTGTTTGAATGGTCTTAGGTCTGTAGCCTCCACCCTTGAGATGAAAAGGTTTTGTCTAGCATCCCACACTCTCCCCCGGGAATCATGTGCTGTTAGTTCAAGGAACAGAATCTAAGATGATAAGAAGAAATCGTTCCTTCCAGCCTTTCTTCAAGGTCTTTGAATTACCTTTGAAGGTCTCCAGCTCTTCATCCTCACGGCTCATCTTGTCTTTTGCTTCAGAACTTTCCTCTTCTTGTTCCAAGTAATGATCTGTCTTGACAGGTAATATCCTGAGAAGCTCCGTTTCTTTCTGACAACATTCGTTCATTTCCTTTCCTCTGTCCTAAAGATTTTGAACTGCATTTTCAGTTGAGGTTCCCTCAGTCTAAAGCTTGTTAAGATGATCTGTCAGGTCAGTTTTTGTGTCCTCTTTTTTAGAAATGTTGGCATAGAGTTTATTTTTCTCTCTCTTCTGGGTGTTGAGATGCACACAACCTGGCAGCATCAGTCGGTTTCCTCCCAGCTTCTCTTGCTGTTCATCCACATGGTCTCTGTCTCCTGTGTCCCAGTTACCACCTGCGCTCTCTTCTCCACGGGGAGCTGCCAGGTCTTTAACCTTTCACACAGCTTCCTCCAGTCTTCATGTGACCTTCTGTTCAGACTCTAGAGCTCTGTATGAAAACCCTGAGTTTTTTTTTTCTTTTGCCCTTAATAGTATTAAGCTTATTGTATTTTTTCCATAAAGACTTGTGTCTTTATGGATTTAGTTTCTGCTTATAGAGATTAGCTCTTTCTTGCAGTATCAGACATCGGCTCATCTTAATCTGTACATGGCGATTTTTCTTTCCCAAATTGGTTTGTTATAAATCTGAGATGCACCAGATTACACGGTTGGACATGTTCAAGGATCTGGCATTCTGGGCTTGTATCTTCTTCCATCACGGGATAAAACCTGACGAGAGCTTTGCTTTTACTAGAATTAGTGCTGAGCTCTAATGGCATGTTCTCATTTCTCTGTGTAGAAAGATTTTTTTTGTTGTTGGTTTGTTTCTACCTACTGAGAAATACTGCCTAAGCTAAGGGAATTGTTAACACCAGCTATCTCAGCACATAGTACCTCCTTCTGTTAATAATCAAGGAGGACAAGACTTGGGCCCACATCGTTAGAATAATTCTGCATGAAACAATGCATTGTATCACAGGTTGGCCAAATGTACAGCTCATGGCAGGACAGTTTCTCTGTAACACCCCAAGCTGCCACAGCTGGGCCACAACACAACATAGCGAATATTGGTCAGGGATCTGCCCCAAACCAAGGTTGCACCCGGCAGCTACAATGCATCATGAGTGGAGAGGATCAATGGGGGTGCAGGCCTGTTCCAAGAGAAACTCACACCCTTAACCCTACCCATAGCTGCTTCTTTCCACTTCTTGAACTTTGTTTTCTGTAGCCCTTGAGGCCATACCTCATCATCTGCACATGCTGTTCCCTCTGCCTGGAAAGCCCATCGCCTGAAAGCACACGTGGGGACAATATCCATCTGCAGGAACCTCACCCCTGTGACAGTAGTGCAGGGCAGTGCCAAGCACAGAGTGGGGGCTCAGTGCTTCATGCATTTTATGGAAGGACGAGTGAGTGATTGGGTGATAGGGGCAAAACCACATTTGCCATCCCTGAAGGTTCACATATAATACCCTGCTGACTCAGCACACCAAGCCTACCAGAGTTTTCAACTCCTTTCAGAACTCTGTGCTGGGAGGTGGAGAGAAGAGGCGGCAACAGCTTCTGGCCTTGGTGATCCCGGTTCCCATTCCTCTACTCAAGTAGATTTGAAAGCAGCATATCTTGTGTGAATACTCAGTCTAAGTAGTGAGTCATAGGAGCAGCTGCTGCTGCTGTTAGAAAATGTGAGGCCATAGACTTTTCTATAATGCTGTGTAGAAACAATGGAATCCAACGCAATAGAGTTGATGCTACAGAGAGAATATCAATGGCCTTAGGGGGCTTAAAAAAAAATCCGGCTAGGTGCAGTGGCTCACGCCTGTAATCCCAGCACTTTGGGAGGCCGAGGCAGGCAGATCACGAGGTCAGGAGTTCAAGACCAGCCTGACCAATATGGTGAAACCCCATCTCTACTAAAAATACAAAAATTAGCCAGGTGTGGTGGTGTTCGCCTGCAGTCCCTACTACTCGGGCGGCTGAGGCAGGAGAATTACTTGAACCCGGGAGGCAGAGGTTACACTGAGCCAAGATCACGCCACTGCACTCCAGCCTCAGCGATACCATCTCAAAAAAAAAAAAACAAAAAACTTCGTCAGCTGCGACTGAATCAAAAGGGTGAGGAAGAGCAGAGCTAACAATCAGCCTGACTTTTTAAACCTATAAAGAACCTCGAAACATAGTACGTGTCATGCCTGTATCACACCACACAGTTGCATCTCAGTCAAGTATATAACCTGTGCCTGGCACATAGTAGGCACATAATACATATTTGTTGAGTGAACAAATATGGTAAGTACTACAGTTCTGAGTTACAGGTAACTGAAATAAAATGTATAAGAATGTCTGATGGGGGTACAGGTGCGATGGCTCACTCGTGTAATCCCAGCATTTTGGGAGGCCGAGGTGGGTGGATCATGAGGTCAGGAGTTCGAGACCAGCCTGATCTACGTGGTGATACCCACCCCATCTCTACTAAAAATACAAAAATTAGCCAGGTGTGGTGTTGAGCGCCTGTAATCCCAGCTACTCAGGAGGCTGAGGCAGGAGAATCACTTGACCCCGGGAGGCGGAGGTTGCAGTGAGCCGAGATTGCACCGCTATACTCCAGCCTGGGTAACAGAGCGAGACTCTGTCTCAAAAAAAAAAAAAAAGAATTTCTGATGGTTATTTAGTATTTATTTACCATGGGTTAATTATTCATTTGCTTTATCTGTTTGTTCCATGACATGTCGTTTCTTCCTAACTGGTCTGTAGTTTCGTTCCCTTCTATCTCTTTTAGATTGCTGCAGATTCATGTTTATAATGTTTCTTGACTTTGCAGGTACTTCTGGTGTGATCCAGGCCCTGATACCTGGCCCAGAGGAGGGGAAAAGTAACTCACCATTATTCTTAGCTCACACTTCTCCCACTCAACCCCAAAAAGTCAGTGCTGTTTTTACCAGAAAAGAGTGAAACTGTTCGTTTTTGAAGAGCCACGCTTATACTTTAGACACAAATGTTGCTGGAGAGAGGCCAAAGGCAGGAGAGAGTAAGCAGGTAGTGAGGGTGTAGGTGAGTGGAGCATGTGAATGGATGCTTCTCCCTAAAGTGTCTACTTTTCCCTCCTCCATGCCATTCGCTGCAATGGGCACTAGCAAAAGTTTGAGTTTTGCTTCCACAGTGGAGGAAAAAAACCACAACATGTTCATTAAGAAGGTTGTGGGTTTTTGTTGTGGGAAGCTAGAAAAGCGGCTGACCACTGAAATTGAAGCTATTTACGGGAATGTGTATAGTGTGAGCCATGTAAGGTAAGATGTGGGGTGTGGGCCCTGCGCCCAGCCCTCAGTCACTCCTCTCCTCCTCAATGGCCATCTGCATCTAGGATGAGGAGGGAAAGCAGACCATGTCTAGATGACACCTGCTGAGCTCCCCCAGGACAGGCCTGCCTGAGCCCCCATCCCTGCAAAACCAAAGCTCTTCACCTGGTTTCTGCAGGCTCCAGGAGACGGGCAGTGATAGGCTCTCCGCCTGGTCCCTTTCCTGTCCTCTTGCACTGGGCCCTGTGGAGAACTGGTTCTGTTGTAAGTTAAATGCCCCTACCTCTTGACCCTCTTCACAGACTGTTCCTTCAAAACTTTATGTTTCCACCATCTTGTTCCCCCTGCCCAAAGGGGAACACATCTCCGGTAGCCTTTTCTAAAGGAAGCTCTGTGCTTTCCCAGGCTAGGAGGAGGTAACAGCCTTACCTAGTTCCATGTTGCTGATTCTAGACACCTTCTTTTTATTCCTTGTACAGAAGCCCTTCATCTTCAGGGGTCTGGCCACCTGGCTGGACCTTGCCCTCTCTTGTTCCTTGCAACTCCCATGCGTAGCTCTGGCTCATTCCTCCACACTCATGGATTAATACGATGGTGGTGTATTAATAATTTGGTAGGAGTATAAAGTCCAGACACAAATCTTGAGCACCAATGCCTTTGTTAGATGCTCCTCACTACCAAGGCCAGTGGCCTTCACCACCACACCTGAGTTCTTGTTATCTGAGAAAACTCCTCCCCTGCTGACATGGAGCAGTGCTCTGTTACTGTCACTGCCTGTCCTTCAGGTGTGCCCAGTGTACTTATTCTGCAAGAGAGAGACCTACCCAGTCTCCTGCCTTCATATCGTTCTTTCCTACCATCTCCACACCATGCAGTCATTAGTTCAGTCATTTCTCTTGAAGTTATTTTGACTTCCATCCAAGCTGATTACTCCCTCCTCTGAACCACTTCTGTGTCTGGCCCATATTTCTCTTAGTACCTGTTGGTTTACGGCTAGGAGGGGATTACTTAGGATCTGGCTGGGTCCCTAGCACCTAGTAAATCTCTTCACATAGAGCTGGCATGGAGGGCATGCTTTGTTGAGCTGATGGAAACTATTGATGGGTTGTTAACATTTGAAAAATATTAGTATATTCAGTAAAAATACTGACAAAGGAGGCAAATCTATGTCCCCCTTGAAAAAAATTATGCGGCCAGACGGGAGACCGAGGTGGGAGGATCACTTGAGGCCAGGAGTCTGAGACCAGCCTGGCCAACATGGTAAAACCCCATCTCTACTAAAAATACAAAAATTAGCTGGGTGTGGTAGCGGACGCCTATAGTTCCAGCTACTGTGGGGCTGAGGCACGACATTCGCTTGAACCCAGAAGGGTTCAAGAGGCTGCAGTGAGCCGAGATTGTGCCACTCCACTCCATCCTGGGCCACAGAGCAAGACTTTGTCAAAAAAAAAAAAAAAGAAAGAAAGAAAGAAAGAAAAGAAAAGAGGTGAAGGTTGTAGAAAAAATATTCATTCCAGAAATTCTACTGTACGACTCTTTTTCCAGATTCAATTATGTAACTTAAACAAAAAACTATGATTAAAGTAATATATACACATAATTTAAAAACAAAGTAGATAAGTAAGTTTTTAATGAAAAGCAACCATTCCCTCCTTCCCTACCTCTAGTCTTGAATTACAGGGTCAACCATTTTTAAATGTTCTGTTTTCAGTTCTTCTGGTGCTTACTGCCATATCTCTAAGTTTAATGTCAAATAGGACTAATGAAAAACAGCTCTGAAAAATAATGAAGAGGCATAAAATATGTAATAATCATTGTTCACATGGAATCATTCTTACTAGTTTCATTATGAAAATCATTAAAAATATTCTAGACAAATGCCTTCTATGTAATGATATTATTGAATTGAACATATTCATCTCTCACTTTTCTCTTTGTCTTTTAAAATTAGAAAGAAAATATTTTTGAGATGCTTGTATATTTTAACAGTCAGAATAAAAGTGGTCTTTTTTTCTCCCCTCCCTTTCCTTTCCCATGTTCTCTGCCTCTTGTGGGTTACAGTATGGGAAGTTATAGCACCTGATTTACAAAACCATGATAAGCACCATATGTAGCTCTTTAAAGCTATAGCTTACTCTGTTTTTGAATCCTGTCTCCAAAGCTGGACTTAGAAAGTGGCTGTTTCTCCACTCTAAGCCAGCATTATGAGAAACGTTATTGAGGAGATGCATGCTTTTTGAAAAAGGGCACAATCTAGATGCCTCAATTCAGAGTGCAAAGTGGCTGCCTATGGTTGAAAATAAGTAGGTAGGTAGAGACTGTAGTGTATTTAATTAAAAGTACTGTGCTAAAAAAAAATTGTAGCAATTATATATTATTAACCTAAGTGGTGCCAAGGCTTTGAAGTTGTTTGCTATGCCCTTGATTGCATACCCTCTGAGCTCGACTGTTCAGTTATGTAGGTATTTAGAAGAAGAGCAACACAGTAAATGTAAGTACCAAATAAGGATCTTTGGAATTCTGTGCAACATATCTAAGCTATTGCTCCATGAATCCAATCTTTTGCTGCTATAGTTAGACTGCGATTATGCTGTTTTTCCCAGCCCACTCCCCAATTAGACATTGTTTAGTTGATTGGAAAATGCATGTTGTATATGTCAACTAAAATCAGGTTGTCATTTTTGGGCTTAAATGGAGGAGTCTTTTCTTTTCAGCTATAGTAAATGAATAAAGAAAGTGAAGATCTGAGAAGAACTGTGCTGAGTCCATTATCATAAGAAAGCCAGGCTTTGCAAATGTAGGGCTTAGTAGTCATTATATGTGTGTCAGGCAGCTGGGGCCATCCCTGGCTAAGAAGAGACTGGAATGTACTGTTCTTTATTAATAACTCTACAAGGTGGCAAGGGTTTCAGGGGAAAGAATAAAGTAAGTTTCGGGATCTGATTTTATAGTTTTAAGCTGTTCTCAGCTACAGTTACCAAATAGAAAAGACTTATTGAGTGCCTCAGACATGCCTGACAGCTAGAATTTGACAGCTGAAAATGCCTAGGAACGAATGGTCCTATCCTCTCATTTTACAGAAAAGTAAACTGCAACTAGAGAGGCCAAGTGACTTGCTCAAAGTCCCTCTCTAACTGACTTGGACAAATCTTTGCATCACTAAGTCTGCTACACTTTTACTAGATCTGAATATTTTAATGCATTTTGATATCCACTATTTGTCAGAGCTTTGTTACTCTAAATTACTATGGAGTTCTTTTGCATGTTAAGAAACAAATGTCTTCATTTTTGATTGTTTGTTTTTGAGACAGAGTCTTGCTCTGTTGCCCAGGCTGCAGTGCAGTAGCACAATCTCGGCTCACTGCAACCTCCGCCTCCTGGTTTCAAGTGATTCTCCTGCCTCGGCCTCCCAAGTAGCTGGGACTACAGGCGTCTGCCACTACACCTGGCTAATTTTTGTGTTTGTTTAGTAGAGACAGGGTTTCGCCATGTTGGCCAGACTGATCTCAAACTCCTGACGTCAGGTAATCTGCCTGCCTCAGCCTCCCACAGTGCTGGGATTACAGGCGTGAGCCACCATACCCGGCGCCTTCATTTGTTTACTGAAGTAAACATTTGTTGAGCATGTGCTGTGTTCAAGGCACTCTGCTATTTTTCAAGATATGACTTGGTAGCTTAATATAAACTTTAGTGTTCAACTCAAGACTAGAGCCTTCTTTGGCTCCTTCTGATCAATAGCTTATCCCATATGGGAGTTATCAAGCATTCATACAAAGTATATTTCTTGGTACACATGCAGTAAGTGTGGTTGAAAAGGTTTATGGAATGTTGAGCCCTCTGCCTTCCAATACAGTAGTAACTAGCCGCATTTGACCACTTAAATTAGAATTAACATTATTTTAAAATAATTAAAAATGTAGTTCTCTGGCCACACAACTAAATTTGGAAATGTGCTGGACAGAGCAGATATACAACATTGCCATCATCATAGAAATGTGTATTAGACAACACAGTTCTATCCCTATTTACTCCAGAGTCACTTATAATGAGTCTAGATCTGGAAGTGAAAGACCTGAATTTGGACTCCACATTCATGACTCTCTTTGTTCTATAAGCTGTAAGGTCTCAGGCGGAGCCTTTAACCTAGAAACCTTCCATTTCCTTTGGGTAAAATGAGGTTATATCTCCTACATCTGTAAAATGCTTTCAGTTATATCTAAAGTGATGACATAGACAAAGATAGAAGTTGGGGTTGTTGTTAACTTGGTTAGCAACTAAAAAATATAATACTTGATGATCTTTGCCTCTTTGCTTCATGGGGAATTCAAGGCATAGTGTCTCAAATTCATTTGCTTCATGGGAGCATTCTGCACCCTGCAATCAGCTGTGCCTTTATTCTTTAGTGTATTGTACAATGAAACATAACCTTCTGCCAAACTTCCTGCTCAGGTTGCTCTTCACTCAGTCAGATTTTCTTGTAAGACTCAATGTAGCGTTATGGTTATGACTGTGGGCTCTGGAGACAATCATCTTGCTTTGCCAGCTCTGCCACTTACTCATAGTGTGACCTTGGCAAGTCTAACCTTATTTTATCATCTATAAATGGGAAGGAGGGGGATTTAAATAAAAGGACGTATGCCGTAGAGTTTTGTGGGGGTTAAATGATCTATTATCCATGTATTTGGCCTAGTGACTAGAACTTAGTAAGTTCCCTATAAATTGTTCTTGTTAATAATAATACGATGCTGCTATATTAATAATTTGGTAGGAGTATAAAGTCCAGACACAGATCTTGAGCACCAAAAGATAGAATGTGTGACAGCCAAAGTTTTGAGGTTTACTAGAGAGACACTTTCCTACCCATAGTTGAACAACTCAGGGAAACTGCTATGTGGTTCTTTCTCCATGTTCCCCTATCCTCTGCACAGGGTCTCAAAGGCAAATAAATGCCTAGGAGAGGCAGGCAGGTAATACACAGGCATAAAGCAGACTGTGGGTGAGAGACTGTAGAGAAGAGAAAGGATTTCATTAGCATGGAGAATGTGTCCTCTGTCTAAGTGATCTAAATCCATTGCCAAGCTTCATTTAGCCAGTTACAATCATGTGGGAATGGAGTATTAGTAAATGATGTTTATATGAAATCTCCAAATGTCAATATTGGCTTAATTTTTATTTAAAACTCTATGTATACCAGACAGAATATGTATGTGGGCAGACACTGGCCCATGGGCCATCACTTTACCATCTTTTCTTTAAGGCAACATTTCCCAGTGTCTTCCTAAGAATGCTGACGCTGTTAATTTGGAATTAGTTGGAAAGAAGGTCCTATAGCCAAATAAATTTGGGAAACCTTAGTTCTGTGACCAAATTACATTTAGAAAATACTTCACCCTGCATTTCATTCCCAAAATTTATTTGATCAGAGAACCTTGCTCCCGAAGAAGACTTGTGAACCTCTCCATGGGGCTACACGAGGGAGATGAGTGTCAGTGTTTTGGAGAATGACAACAACAAGGACAGATCTCAAGGACCTTGTTTTATTTAATAGACATAAATTGAATCTTAGTTGACATTTAGGAAGAAATCATTATCTTACATTACTAACCTTTTGTGATGCAAATGGAACCACCGAATATCTATTTTGTTAGATTTTCTGTTTTTAAATAAAAGATCTTATCATCTGACACCTAATGCCAGAATATATGTGCTATTTAATATGGTTTATATAGGAATAGATATTATATAGGAATAGATAAAAGAAATAATTGCTTTTGTTTGTAAATTAGCTTAATATGTTACCATAAGAATATGTGCAGCCAAATTTAGGATTGGTAATGTTATGAGAACTAGAGCAATGCTTATGAGAATAATGTTTGGACATGTCAGCTATACTTTCAGCTTTCCTGCTCTTTCATTATTGCAATGACTTTTATTTGGCACAAAGGGATATTTTCATGTTCATCAGTGAAATTTGTGTATAGTCAATGGCAAGAGGTGAAAAAAATTCCTCTAAAAGGAATTCAGTTAGCCTTCTATTTAGGCTGTAACTCTGACATGCCCTCAAGAATTCCTTTGGTAACAACCTCAATTTACCTTGTCTGCTATTTCAAATGTGTCTTAAAATAGCATAATTTCCCACAGTTTTATTAAAATTGTGGTTCCTCTCAACTTAGTAAAATGTTTCTGCACTAGATTTAATTTAATTGCATTTTCATGTGTCTTTATTCAGAAGCTCAAATTCAGTTTGAGAACACAGTTAACTAATCTAGTCTTTCTGGGGATTTTATTTTGGTTAGCCTTTGGATTTGGGGGAGGGATATAGATTTTTTTCCTTGATGTTTTTCAAAGGTATTTCTGGATATGAATATAGGAATCAGAGAACAAGAAGGCACAACAGACTCACTCACCTGAAGCTGAATCTATTTCAAATACTGAGAATTAGAAAGCTTCGGGTACATGGAGTGGAGGTGTCTCACACCCTTAGCACAGCTGCTTTACTATGATAAGAAAGCAGAGCTCGATTTATGCTGACTTTGTATCTAACCAGTTTGTCCTGCAAACTGTTGGGGGAGAAAAGGAAGAAATTCCTGTGAAATACAGCTAATGTTGGTCTTTCAAAGCACACAAAATGAAAAACTGTGAGCATGACGCAAACTTGCAGGGGGGACTCCCAACAGGATTTCCTGTGGTGGAAAGGAAGCTTGTTGGAAGGCTTTTAATTCATTCAGAAATGTGGAGACCAATATGACTGAGAGCTGGGTTTCACAGTTACAGAATCTAATATAATACAGTCAGCTCAGGACATCCCATTTCTAAGTTAGAAGAGAATTATGCATTCTGTGTTCATTTTGAACAGCCATATTGTTATCTTGAATGAGAATATTTTCCTTGGACATTTAATGTATTCCCTTCTGATAATTTTAAAAGGTAATTGTCAGATAAAATGAACACTTCTTTGGGCACTTCTGTCTCTGTTCCAGTATGGGAAATTTTCTTAAATTAAAATTTAAATCATTTCAGGTTTTAAACTGAATGTGTTGCTGAGACTTTTAAGAGATTTATATTATATAAATATTACAAAACTGAAGGAAACTCTACAAACAATCCAGAATTATTCAATCTAGAATCATTTGAAATGATAGTAGACTCAAAGCATTGGTTATGAGCTATTAAATGTATGTTAATGTTATTTTAGTTCATCTCTAGGGTATCTTCACATTTGCCACTGTTAGATATTGTTTTAAATTTTTAAAAAGACAGAAAATGTTTAAGTAAGTTTGAATGCATAGATACCTTTTGGTAAAAGGAATGCTAAGGAAACCTCACATGTTTGACTTTTTTTTTTGTTTCAAATTGGACCAGTTTAGTCTATTAGTCTATTGGAAAAGGTATGACGTATATTTCATTTCTTACCTCATTGACCACGTCATTGGTTAAGTTTCACTATTGTTTTTGCCAGCTTACTTAGAACCAGCTGAGTTACCATGATTACATTAAAAAGTACTAAAATATGATATGCCATACCTTAAAACTTCCTCAAGAATGAAGTTTACCTTCTCAAAAATAGAACCAGGCTTGGCACGATGGCTCACACCAGTAATCCCAGCATTCCCAGCACTTTGGGAGGCAGAGGTGGGCGGATCACTTTAGCTCAGAAATTTGAAACCAGCCGGGGCAACACAGTGAAACCTTGTCTCTACAAAAAATACAAAAATTAGCTGGGTGTGGTGGCATACACCTGTGGTCCCAGCTACTCCAAAGGCAGAGGTAGGAGAATCACCTGCAGTGAGCCGTGGAGTGCCATTGTTCTCCAGCCTGGGTGACAGAGTGAGAGCCTGTCCCCCCACTCCCCCCTCCCCCCAAAAAAAAGAACCAAGTTTGCTACATAATAGGAATATTACAAATTGTACTTCTGTTGTTAAAAGAAAAACCTTAGACCAATTAAATTTAACAGAGTTTAATTGAGCAAAGAACAATTCACCTGTCATGCAGCTGCCGAACCAGAAAAGGTTCAGAGAGACTCCAGCACAGCCACTTGGAAGTTATGGACAGAAAAAGGAAAGTGGCTACAGAAATTGGAAGTGAGATACAGAACCACCCAGATTGGTTACACCTCTGCGTTTGCCTTATTTGAACATGGTTTGAACAGCTGGCCACCTTTGATCGGCCAAAACTTGGTGATTGGCACAAGAGTAGGTTACAGACTGTTTACATATCCAGTTAGGTTACAGTTCATTAGTTCATTATGTATAGGGAAACCTTGGACTCAACTTAAAATATGTAAGGAGGCAGCATTAGGTTAACTTTTTTTTTTTTTTTTTTTTGAGACGGAGTCTCGCTCTGTCGCCTGGGCTGGAGTGCAGTGGCCGGATCTCAGCTCACTGCAAGTTCCGCCTCCCGGGTTCCCGCCATTCTCCTGCCTCAGCCTCCCGAGTAGCTGGGACTACAGGCGCCCACCACCTCACCCGGCTAGTTTTTTGTATTTTTTAGTAGAGATGGGGTTTCACCATGTTAGCCAGGATGGTCTCGATCTCCTGACCTCGTGATCCACCCGTCTCGGCCTCCCAAAGTGCTGGGATTACAGGCTTGAGCCACCGCGCCTGGCCTGGCTAAACTTAATTTAACAGTGTGTGCATGTGATTTTTAAAATCTCTGTATTATATATGTTTGTAAGAGTTTAAATACAAGCTATGAAGTGACTCCTTATATAATAAATGTAAGGAATCTTTGCTCCACCCTTTAGAAATAACTCACTGATAAATATGAGGCACTGAACTCAATGCAGAGGTCACGTTAGTGTCAAAAAACTTTCTAGAAGCTTGATAGAGCTCTTAACAGGGTTTATTTTATTTTGGGGGACAGCATGTAATAAATTATAGTCTTAAACTGATACAGATTTCATGATACCTCCAATGGACTATTCTATGTTTAATTTGGTAAATAAGTGATGTTGATGACAACAGCTTTGCAGTTATGAACTAAGCAATGCCTTATATCTCTGCTTGCCCTTGCTTTTTTCTTTTTTCTTTTTTTTTTTTTTTTTGAGATGGAGCCTTGCTCTGTCACCCAGACTGGAGTGCAGTGGCACGATCTCGGCTCACTGCAACCTCCGCCTCCAGGGTTCAAGCAATTCTCCTGCCTCAGCCTCCGGAGCAGCTGGGACTACAGGTGCGTGCCACCATGCCCAGCTAATTTTTTGTATTTTTGCTAGAGACAGTTTCACTGTGTTAGCCAGGATGGTCTCAATCTCCTGACCTTGTGATCCACCTGCCTCGGCCTACCAACGTGCTGGAATTACAGGTGTGAGTCACCTGTGCCCGGCCATGCTTTTTTTTTTAAATTAAAAATAGGGCTGGGTGTGGTGGCTCACTCCTGTAATCTCAGCACTTTGGGAGGATGAGGCAGGAGGATCAGATGAGGCCAGGAGTTCGAGACCAGCCTGGACAACATGGCAAAATGCTGTCTCTACTAAAAACACAAAAAATTAGCCAGGTATGGTGGCATGCACCTGTAGTCCCAGCTACTTGGGAGTCTGAGGCATAGAATCACTTGAACCTGGAGGCAGAGGCTTGCAGTGAGCTGAAATCACACCTCTGCCTTCCAGCCTGGGTGACAGAGCGAGACTCTATCTCCAAAAATAAACAAATAACAAAGAAATTATTGTTTAGGATTTTGTACTATCAAACCTAAGTAAAAAAAACAATGTAAACTAAAGAAAAGGTTTATGTATAACAGGAGTGAACAGTAGAGGTGATAAAACACATCTATTTGAGGATGTTTATAGATTATGACCTCTCAACCACACTTGTGCACCTATTTTTTTTGTTTTGTTTTAATTAGAGACAGTTCTGACCTGCTGGTTTGGGTTGCTGCTATGTGGCTGTTCAGTCATTTATTTGCCAGGCATTTTGGAAACAGTTATTTACTATGTGCCAGTTACTGTCCTAGGTGCTAAGAATTCAAAGGTTAATAGAATTAAGGTCCTTGCCCTGGAGAAACCTCATAGTTGCTCTTCAAAAGCACTATTCCTAATATGGTTTGTTCTGGCTTCTCCATACTAAGAGGTGAGGAACCCCAGGGCAAATAATTTCAACACTGGATAAATCTGTAAAGGAAAAATGAGCCATTCCCAGTCCTGCCCCATGTTTATGCAAGTTTATTTTCCCCACTTCTCCAAAATGTAAACTCTCCCTGTTGAGTTGTATTGTCTGGTCTCATTTTGGTACATGCTGAGCTCACCCCTGTCTTTCTGCCTTTACTATAGCTTGTTCCTCCTTCCCCTGTAATCTGAATTCTACTTGTGCTTTAAAGCTGAGCAAAATGTTAACTTTGTCCACACACAATGCCATTTCTTTCTGGTTGTTCCTGCTCAGCCTGAGCGCTCCATAATCTTGGCCTATCCATCATTGACATCACAACGGTTTAGCCCTTAATCACATACTGTTTTGCACATATTGTTTGTTTTTAGTCATACCTCCCCAACTGGATTGTCTGAGCTTTAATGGGAGCTGCTGCTAACCACAGTTTGGCCTCCCAACTTTTTGAGGAAGAAAGCTAGACTCTAGCATTTGATGGGTGGCATTTAAAAATTAATGAGATTTTAAAATTAACTGGATTCTCATCAGGTTTCTCCCCGTATGAGTAATAATCAAGCTTGAACTCTAAATTAGAATCGTTTAAGCCTTGTAAGTTGCCGAGTTTAGTTTAACATCATCTTCATGCAATAAGTCACCTGATATTGTTCTTCATGAAAATTTAAACCAGGGATTGGCAGTTCACTGGACGTGGCTTGCAAGCTTGCCTTGTTTGGCCTTTATAGTACTTGGAAAATCAAGACATGTTTTACAGAAATTTGGCCAGGGAGTCTGGTGGCTCATGCCGGTAATCCCAGTGCTTTGGGAGGCTGAGGTGGGCGGATTG
Organism: Colobus angolensis palliatus; assembly: GCF_000951035.1. Taxonomy (NCBI): domain Eukaryota; kingdom Metazoa; phylum Chordata; class Mammalia; order Primates; family Cercopithecidae; genus Colobus; species Colobus angolensis. Next base: position 314,984 of record NW_012121821.1, read on the forward strand.
CTTGAGGTCAGGAGTTCGACCTCGAGACCAGCCTGGGCAACATGGTGAAACCCCATCTCTATTAAAAAATTTATTTAAAAACATTTTGCCAAAGTTCAGATCTCTCGTTTGTCTGAAATAACCTTCCCCACTCCAATTAACTGTAGGGAAAACTGAGCTAATTTTCAAAGAGCCATGGAAAAGGCAGATAGCAACAAGGTTTATTGAATGTTTACTATGTTTTAGACACTATTCCAAGAACAGTATTAACCCTCACAGTATTTCTAGTAGGTAGATACTATTATTAACCTTATTTTATAGATGAGGAAGCTGAAGCCCAAGATAGATTAAGCAACTTAATCTCCAAGGTGTTTCAGGGTCACAATTTATAAATTGTGGAATGGAGATCCAACCTAAGCAGAAGGCGGACTAACCACAGTTGCCTGTAATCATGCTTTCCTGCCTCTTCAGAGAGACTGGAGGCATCTGTTCAAAAGTCTTCTCTAAAATGATGGACTAGATTTGGTTATAAAGTAACTAAGTCCATTTTAATATATGCAAGTGGAACAGTTGCTTGTTTTTCTATTTCCTCAGTTTGCAGTTAACTTAATTCTAAACTTTGAAACAAAATGATAGCTGCATGAAGAGGCCTGCACAATCCAATTGCTTAAAATTAGTTTGCTTGCTTATTATTATTTTGATTAAAGGCTTACTATTTTTGTCACATTTGCTCATTTCCTAGGGTTATAGCAACCTCAGTCTTCCTAAACTGAACTGATCTTTGTTTTCTCTAGATTCTGTCTATACTTTTCCTTTGGTCATTCCATCATATCTATTATTTTAGTGTTGACCTCTCAATTAGATTGTAAACAGTTTAAGAATAGCACAATTCTTTATTTCTCATCTATGTATAATGCAACACAACATTTAGAACAATTTTTACAAAGTTGGTTTTTATAGGTACTGTGTGTCTGAAATAATATTAGGGTTAAACTGTTATATATGTATATAAAGTGCGTGTATGTGTGTGAGCTATTTTATTTGGGAAAATTATAAGCATGCTTTCAAGTAGAGAGACTAGTACAATGAATCCACATGCACTCATACTCAGCTTCAACTACTCTAATGTGTTTTTTGTTGTTGTGTTTTGTTTGTTGAAATGGAGTCTCACTCTGTCACCCAGGTTGGCGTGCAGTGGCTTGATCTCTGCTCACTGCAACCTCCCCCTCCTGGGTTCAAGTGATCCTCCTGCCTCAGCCTCCTGAATAGCTGGGATTGGCATGCACTAATTTATAATTTACAAATTGTAAATTTGTGTTGTATTACAAATACTTTTTTTTTTTTGTATTTTTAGTAGAGATAGGGTTTCATCATGTTGGCCAGGTTGGTCTCGAACTCCTGACTTCAAGTGATTTTCCTGCCTCAGCCTCCCAAAGTGCTGGGATAATAGGCGTGAGCCACCGCACCCAGCCTGTTTTTGTTTTTGTTTTTGTTTTGTTTTGTTTTGTTTTTTTGAGACAGAGTCTGACTCCGTTGCCCAGGCGAGAGTGCAATGGTGCAGTCTTGGTTTAGCACAACCTCTGCCTTGAGACAGAGTCTTACTCTGTTGCCCAGGCTGGAGTACAGTGGTACAGTCTTGGCTTACTGCAACCTCCGCCTCCCAGGTTCAAGCAATTCTCCTGCCTCAGCCTCCCAAGTAGCTGGGACTACAGGCGTGTGCCTCCACGCCTGGCTAATTTTTGTATTTTTAATAGAGACGGGGTTTCACCATGTTGGCCAGGCTGGTCTTGAACTCTTGACCTTGTGATCCGCCCACCTTGGCCTCCCAAAGTGCTGGGATTATAGGTGTGAGCTACCACAGTTGGCCCCAGCTTGTTTTTTTTTAAATTGTGAAATACACATAGTGACTATTTTGTATACTATATATACATAGGAATAACAGTGAAAAAATAAATTCCATGTTGTGATCGCTTGACTTAAGAAATGAAATGTTATCAGTACTCGTAAATCCCCTGGAATGCATTCCCTTCCCTCCCACCCGAGATAACTCCCTGAATTTTGCACTAATTATTTGTGACTGAGATTGCCGCATTTGTTTGTACACCAACAATTATGCTTCTTTGTCCTTTAGTAATACAACTCTCCAAGTTTTAACTGGATGCCCACCTTCTAAAGACTATATTTCCCATGTTCCCTTGCAGTTATATATGAACATGTCAGCAGGTTCTGATCACAGTGATGTGAGCAGAAACATGTGCAACTCCTGTGTCATGTCCTTAGAAGGATTGTGCTCTATTCTGTCTTCCTGTTCTATTGATTGGAATGTGAACACAATGGGAGGAACTGAAGCAGTGTCTTAGAGACTATGAGATGGAAGTCAAGTGTTGAGGATGGAAAGCAAAAGGATTAAAGAACTAGATTTTGTTCTCTCTAGCTGTATGTGGCACTTTCCTTGTCATTTCTCTTCTAATGTGTCCTGGTAAGCTTTACTTACACAGTTTTAAAGATTGATTTTTAACAAAGTAACTGGTCACATGTTCGAAATCCAAAAGGTATTAACACACAGAGTAGGGCTGGATGTAGTGGCTCACACCTATAATCCCAGCCCTTTGGGAGGCCAAGTTGGGAGGATTGCTTGAGTCCAAGAGTTGAAGACCAACCTGGGCAACTTTGGGAGACCCCTGTCTCTACAAATATTTTTTTAAAATTTAGGCATAATGATACATGCATCTGGTCCTAGCTGTTTGGGAGGCTGAGGTGGGAGGATCACTTTAGCCAGGAGTTTGAGGTTGCACTGAGTCACAATTATGTCACTGCACTCCAGCCTGAGTGACAGAGCAGGACCCTGTCTAAAAAAAAAAGAAAACATACAGAGATACAGAGTGAAAACTTTCCATTTTACCCTTGCTGCCTGCTACCCTCCCCCAAAGGCAAATAGTACAACCAGTTTCTTTTATATCTTTCCAGGAAAATTTATGTAGCATTATGTATTTTAAAGATAATTAGATTATAAAATTTAGGAAATAGTTATAGTTCCTAATCAGAAATGTCCGAGGGCCCCTGCTTTGGGCCATGTTTCTGGGTTTTATCTTAACTGACAATTTCAGTATCATTAGTGTCTTCCTAAAGGGCTGCCGGAAAGAATTCCGAAGCATGTTGTGTTCAGTTAAAAAAACAAAATGTTATGATCATTTATCAAAGTCTGCTTTGGGCACAGGAGCAGGTAGTGGCCGCATGTGTCCAGGTTATCTGATGACTAAGCTGTCATTCTCTTGAGTTCTTTAAGTTTAGTTGATGAGAGCTGAGCAAAGAGGAGTCCCAGCACAGTAATATCAGGTGGTCCAACTATCTGAACCGCAGTAAAGGACCAGAGTATTTTGAAAAAGGCAAGTGCATGTGCCAAAGCTTATGCATTTCACATACTGGGGAATCTAAAAGCTCCTGCCTAAAACTTTGGTTTTGATTTATACAGAGCTGTAAACTGGCAAGTTTAATAAGTCAGCTTCCTAATTCAAAGAACAATAGAGTCAGTATGTGGGAAAGGAGAAAAAGGGTACTTGCTATATGTAAGCCATGAACAGAAGTAAGAAATAGCAGACAGGATGACAACACAGGAAGAACTTAAGCCACAGTAGCCTGGGGCCATTTAATGGAGGAACAGACACTCTCACATACCTCAGTAAGCCCTTTTGCTATATTGGAGCTATAGCACAGCAAAATGCAATAATTAGTGTTTATGGAGATGCGCTTGAGTCATCAGGATGGTGTGCTCAGTACACTATATTTAAAAGGTTAGACTCAATCAGACCCATGGAGGAATGGTAGCTTGCAGCCTTGAAAAAACAGAATAAGCAACTGAGAAGACTAAATTTATACAGTTGTGCAACCATCACTGCAATGAAGGTTTAAAACCTTTTCATTACCCCTAAAAGTTGCCCCCTCATCTTTGTATGCAGTTAATCCCCAATTTCACCCCAGCCCTAGGCAACCAGTGGTCTACTGTCTGTCTCTATAAATTTGCCTTTTCTAGACATTCATATAAATGGAATCAAATAACGTGTAGTATTTTATCCCTGACTTCCTTTACTTAGCATGTTTTGAGGCTCATCACATGTAGCATGAGTCAGTAGTTCATTTCTTTTAATTGCTGATTAGTATCTCATTGTATGGATTTTACATTTTACTTATCCATTTACGTGTTAATGGATGTTAGATTATTTTCAGTCACATTTGCTTTTGGGTTAACAATTAAATTGTTACCAAGTAACAATCATGAAGCTAAAATGATGATACAGAATTTCACAATTTGTTTTTCTCTGGGCTCTTTAATATAAAAGACTCCATTCAGTATTCAAATTGGAGAAACACTGTTTAGGCATGTAAAATTTATCGGCAATGTCCTAGTGACTATACTTGCCCACTTTTAATTTTTATTATTTTTATATGTTTATTTTGAGGCTGAATCTCACTCTGATACCCAGGCTGGAGTGCAGTGGTGTGACCCCAGCTCTGTTTAGCATTTTGAGGAACTGCCAGACTATTTTCCAAAATGGAAACACAAATGGTGCCTCATTTTGTGTTCCCAGCAGCAGTGTATGAGGGTGCTAATTTCTCCACATCCTCACCAATACTTACTATCTGACTTTTTAATTTTATCTATCCTAGTGAGTGTGATATAGTATCTGTGGTTTTGATTGGCACTTCCCTGATGGTTAAGGATGTTTAGCATTTTTTCACGTACTTATGGCCATTTGTGTATCTACCCTGAAAAAACATATATTCAAATTATTTGCTCATTTTAAAATTGAGTTAGCTGGGTGTTGTGGCTCATGCCTGTAATCCCCAGCACTTTGGGACGCTGAGGCGGATGGATCGCCTGAGGTCAGGAGTTTGAGACCAGCTTGGCCAACATAGTGAAACCCTGTCTCTACTAAAAATATAAAAAATTAGCTAGGTGTGGTGGCAGGCACCTGTAATCCCAGCTACTAGGGAGGCTGAAGCAGGAGAATCACTTGAACCCAGGAGGTGGAGGTTGCAGTGAGCCGAGATCGCACCATTGCACTCCAGCCTGGGCAACAAGAGGGAAGCTCCATCTCAAAAATAAAATGAAATTAAATTAAAAATTTAGTTATTTGTCTTTGTTGTTGAGTTGTAAGAGTTCTTTATATTTTCTAGGTGTAAACCCCTTGTCAGATATATGCTTTGCAAATATTTTCTGTCATCCCATGTGTTGTCTTTTTGTTCTCTTGATGGTGTCCTATGAGGCATAAAACTTTTAAACTTTCACAAAGTTCAACTTAACTATTTTTTATTTTGTCATTGTGGTTTTGGTGTTATTTCTAAGTAACTATTGCCTAACACAGGGTCATTGATATTTACTTGGAATTTTATGGTCTTAGCCCTTACATTTTAGGCCTCTGATTTTGTGTTGATTTTTATTAAAGTATAAAGTAGAGGTCCATATTCACTTTTTTTGCATGTGGATATCCTGTTGTGCAGCACCATTTGTTGAAAAGACTTTTCTTTCTTCATTGAATTATCTTGCTATCCCTGTTGAAAATCAGTTAACCATAAGTGTGAGAGTTTATTTCTGGACTTTTAATTATATTCCATTGATGTATATTGATACATATGTATGTCCTTATGCCAGTACCACACTATCTTAATTGTAGCTTCGTAGTAAGCTTTGAAATGTGAGTCCTCTAACTTTGTTATTTTCAAGATTTTTTTTTTTTTTTTTTTTTTGTTCTATTCTGTTTTTATTTTATTTCCATATGAATTTTGGGATTAAACCGTCAGTATCTGCAAAAAATCAGACTAGCTGAGATTTTGATAGGGATTGCATTGAATCTATACATCAATTTGGAGACCATTGCCTTCTTAAAAATGTTGTCTAATCTATGACCATGAGATGTCTTTCCATTTATTTAAACCTTCTTTAATATTTTTCAACAATGTTTTGTAGTTGTTAGTGTGTAAGTGTAAAGCTTTTTTTTTTTTTTTTGAGATGAAGTCTCGCTCTGAGATCTTGGCTCACTGCAACCTCTGCCTCCCAGATTCGAGTGATTCTCCTGCCTCAACCTCCTGAGTAGCTGGGATTTTAGGCACCCACCATCACAGCTGGCTAACTTTTGTATTTTTAGTGGAGACAGGGTTTCACCATGTTGGCCAGGCTGGTCTTGAACTCCTGACCTCAAGTGATCCACCTGCCTTGGCTCACTGCAACCTCTGCCTCCCAGATTCGAGTGATTCTCCTGCCTCAACCTCCTGAGTAGCTGGGATTACAGGTACCCACCATCACAGCTGGCTAATTGTTTTGTAGTTTTAGTAGAGACGGGGTTTCACCATCTTGGCCAGGATGGTCTTGAACTCCTGACCTCAAGTGATCCACCTGCCTTGGCCTCCCAAAGTTCTGGGATTACAGGCCTGAGCCACTGTACCCAGCTGTTAAACTTCTTTTGTTAAAGTTTTTTCTAGTTATTGTGTTCTTTTTGCTGCATAATACTGTAAATGGGATTGCTGCCTTAATTTTTTTTCTAAAATGTTCATTGTTAACATATAGAAATAGAGTCTTGTATATTAATCTTGTATCCTTTCACATTGCTGAACTTGTTCTACTTCCCTTTTTGACTGCATATATTTACAATAATAATCTTTTTTTTTTTTTAAGACGAAGTCTCATTCTATCACCGGGTTGGAGTGCAGTGGCACCATCTCAGCTCACTCCAACCTCCGCCTCCTGGATTCAAGTGATTCTCATGCCTCAGCCTCCCAAGTAGTTGGGAGTATAGGTGCATGCCATCACGCCCAGCTAATTTTTATATTTTTAGTAGAGACGGGGTTTCACCATGTTGGCCAGGATGGTCTTGATCTCTTGACCTCGTGATCCACCCGCCTCAGCCTCCCATAGTGATGGGATTACAGGCATGACCCACCACACCGGGCCTACAATAAGAATCTTCATGTAATTCAGTGATATTTACTTATGTGTTTGTGAAATCAAGAAAAATTATTTGAACAGCTATGGAATTTAAGGGCATAAAACAATTTGGGCCCCTTGCTCCAGGATTTTGTGATCTTTCTCACATGCAGATATGACTGTTTCCACCTATGCATCCTACTTGATCTCTTACCACATCCCTTGACCTCCATCTCATCCTTTCACTTTGTGCTTCAACAGATATACTTTGCATTCTGGCGTTTCTTTTCAATTGTATGTGCTTTTTCCTTTCCCTGTAACAGATTCCCAGTGTATCCTTTCAAATCTTAGATGTTCCTGACAGTGATTGCCCCAGGCAAATATAGGCACACTGTGTTCCTGTTGTCTTTTTTGTACATGGCTCTGCTATTGTATTTATACTATATACCAAAATTGTCTCAGTGTCTGTGCATTCTTGGGCATGACTTTGTAAAGCATCTTGTAACCAATTTATTCTTGTCATTTACTATTTGCTTGTAATTGCTTATAACAGTGTGTATTAATCAGGGTTCTCTAGAGAAACAGAGCAAATAGGATATATTTCAGCAAGTCCAAAATCTGTAGGGCATGCTGGCAGGCCAGAAACTCAGGCAGGCATTGATGCTGCAGTCTTGAGACAGAATTGTTTCTCTTTAGGAAACGTGAGTTTTTATGTTAAGCCTTTCAGCTGATTGAATGAGGCCCACCCACATTATGGAAGGTAATCTGCTTTCCTTAAAGTCAACCGATTATGGATGTTAACCACATGTACACAGTACCTTCATACCAACATCTAAATTAGTGTTTGATTAAATTACTGGATACTGTAGACTAGCTGAATTGACACATAAAACTAATGATCAGAGTGTAAATTTCCGTAGGAAAGCATCTGTGTCTTTTGTTTCTCTTTACTCCAGGGGATCAAATGCAATGCTACGTAATCAAGTGATGTTTTACAAATACTTATTTGAATGATTGAATGACTTCAACAAGGTTAAGTCCAAAATCCAACTTGACAACTTGAGAGTTATAATTTTGGCAAGATTATTTCTGCTTAGCAGATGTTCTTTATTGTTAGATTTTATTAGCAGGAAATTGTTTCCCCCAATCTCTCTGGCAGCCCAATTATTTTCACCAAATATGCCTCTACCTTCTGTTCTGGGTTTATTTCCACCTCAAGGTCACTGATCTATAATCTGCTGTTTTCTTTAACTGACTATCCTTCCAACTGTACTTAACTATTAAATAAATGTAGCCATCAAGAGTAACACAATGTAGTTACATTTCCTTCCCACCCTCTTCTGACCCATTTTGATCTTGCAAGCATTGGGATCCCTCTGCTTACATGGGATCTTTCTACAGCAACAGTAATACTAGGTGTTTTGAAACACATGAAAGTCATGGTACTTTAGAGAGGAAAATATATGGAACCTTACAGTAATGATTTAGTAATATCTATAAGACATGGTAGGGAAGCATACAGAAGGAAATATGGAGTGGAGAGGTTTGTTGCTCATGGTTATAGGTATACCATAATATTTTCTCCTGTGCTTTTATATTCACTACTGGTGATGGTAAAACCAATATAATATGTTGCCTTCAAGGGACAGTGCTTTTTGGGAGATGGGAACAGTGGAGAGGTCATCCCAGTCTGATCTTAAAAGAGCCTCTCCTCCATTTGTCCTGACAACTCTGGGGTAGAGATATGGACATGTTTTGAGAATAGAGGTGAAAGGAATAGTCTCAGAAACAATACACTTGACAACAAATCCAAAGTATATATATAAAAAGAAAACACTTCGGCCGGGCGCGGTGGCTCACGCCTGTAATCCCAGCACTTTGGGAGGCCGAGGCGGGCGGATCACGAGGTCAGGAAATCGAGACCATCCTGGCTAACACAGTGAAACCCCATCTCTACTAAAAGCACAAAAAAATTAGCCGGGCGTGGTGGTGGGCGCCTGTAGTCCCAGCTACTCGAGAGGCTGAGGCAGGAGAATGGCATGAACCCGGGAGGCGGAGCTTGCAGTGAGCCGAGATCTGGCCAGTGCACTCCAGCCTGGGGCACAGAGTGAGACTCTGTCTCAAAGGAAAAAAAAAAAAAAAACCTCAATAACTTCTTTAAGGTGTCGCCCAGCACAGTGTTTTTAAACTCTGGTCTCTGGATTTCTTCCAAGTTTCTGCTGATGTGCTGGCAACATCTTAGTCAACCTTGCATCTATCTCTGCACCCATCCATGTAGTTGTGGTGGTGTTTTGTCTAGACAGCTGTGCCCTTAGCTGATCTCCCTGAAAGGACTTCGCTAGATTTGGCTACTGCAGCACTACAGCTGCTAAATTAAGATAAACTCTTAACATTCCTGACCCAGAATTACTGTATCCCCTTGCTAAGTCTTCTGTGTGAAGTGGCACCATATTGCTAATTCTGTAGTTCCCAGTTGTTGTCAAACTCTCAGTGAACTCTTGACAACCATCTCAGACTTTAAAATATTTAAGCATCACCCCGATTACATTGCTAAGAGGTGCTGAATGTTTTAAATAAAGCTTGCCTAAACAGGCTTGTCTCATTCCGGTTTCCCCTCACAGAGGAAGTGTCTTTCAATAACCCAAAACTACTGGCTTCTAATTTTAGGGATAACTAAGGTAGGACTAGGACAGAAAATAAGCTCTTCTCCATTGATTTTCCTTAGTCATTTTACTCCAGAGGCCTATAATTAGCTCTGTTTTCTCCACCTGTGGTACATCTTTAGGTTTAAAATGATGTTGGAGAAATAGTGGAGGATGCGCAGTGTTAGAAATGCGGTCTACTTGGTCCCACTTTTCCGTACTTAGATGAATGGCACTGGGGAAGGAGAAGGGGGACTTAGATGAATGGCACTGGGGAAGGAGAGGGGGCCATTATACACCAATCCATGCCCATTTCCTTTTATTTTTAATGATACTAATAACTCAGGGACACTTACTGATCATCTACTATTTGCCAGGCACTGTTGTGAGTATTTTACTTGTATTAACTTATTTAATCCTCACAGTACAAGAGTCCTGTGAGGTAGATACTGACACTATCCTTATTTCAGAATTGAGGAAACTGAGAGGGTAATTCGTTCAATGTCACGGAGCATATAAAAGTCAGCACTAGGCTGGGCACCGTAGCTCACACCTGTAATCCCAGCACTTTGAGAAGCCAAGGCAAGAGAATCACTTGAAGCTAGGTGTTCGAGATCAGCCTGGGCAGTGAAGTGAGACCCCATCTCTAAAAATATTAAAAATAAAAAATTACCCAGGTGTGGTGGCATGAGTCTGTAACCCCAGCTACTTGGGAGGCTGAAGTGAGAGGATGGCTTGAGCCCGGGAATTTGAGGCTGCAGTGGGCTATGATTAAGCCACTGCAGCCTAGGTGATGGAACAAGACTCCATCTTAAAAGAAAAAAAAAGTCAGCACTAGATAGAGTACACATTTTGTTGCTCTGCCATTCTGCAGGGACAGATAGCAAGATGAAAACAAAAAATTTTTTTAAAAAGTAGAGAAGTATAACCACTATTGTTTCCCATCTGAAAACTCTCTAGTTTTTCATGATAGGGATTTTTGACCAACATTTTAGAGATAGTTCAGCCCTGCAACACTAGGATGAGGGTTCATGGCCTGCAACACTAGCTGGAAAGAAAGAGGAAGTTTAGGTGATATTCAATGAGCTCCACCTAGAAGGATTAAATTCACTTGTGAATGTCACTGGAGTAGTTTGTAACAACATTTTAAATACCCAGTAGGGGAATCAAGTGCTTTCCTTAGTCCTCGTTTTGGAATTTCACTAAATAGGATGCTATTCCACACATAAGGCTTGCCTTTAGCTTATAAGGCCCTCCTCGATCTGCCTCTTTTTCTCCCTCATTATGCAATGACATAGAAATTCTTGCTTTTCCTACCTCCCATGTTTTATTCCTCCTACCTGGAATGCTTTTCTTTATGCCTGTCACTGCAATCAATTTTCTGGCAAATCTTTCTCCTTTTTTTTTTTTTTGAGACAGGGTCTCACTCTGTTGCCCACATTGGCCCAGGTGATCCTCCCACCTCAGCCTTCTGGGTAGCTGGGACTATAGATGCTCACAACCATACCAGCTATTTTTTGTATTTTTTGTAGAGGCAGGGTTTCACATATTGCCCAGGCTGGTCTTGAACTCTTGGCTCCAGCGATCCTCCCACCTTGGCCTCCCAAGGTGCTGGGATTACAGGCATGTGTCACTGTGTTCATATATATATATATAGGCATATGTCTTCATATAGATCTTTTATAAAGCTTTTTCTTAGATGAATTTCATCTCTCTTCCTGTTAATGGCTCACTTCCTCCTATGTGACAACAACATACATACCTTTTTTTTTTTTTTTTTTTTTTTG
>NW_012121821.1:326570-335266 GCF_000951035.1 Colobus angolensis palliatus
TCTTAGCATCTCTCATATTTTATTGCAGTACTTGTCCATGGATGGCAATATATGTTACCTGTCTTCCATAAAATAGGCACAAAAATTGAAGGTAAGCATTGAGACCTTGGATACCAATTTAACAAAGTAATTTTATGAACTGGAATCTAATAATAAAAATTGGAGATTGCATTTTTATATTTTAATTTTTATATTTTTTCTAGTCTTAAACAAATTTTTATGAAACTATCAATCGTGAAGGATTTACATTGGAAACGACTGGTCCTTTATTACAGATAGTTTGGGAAGCACTATTTATTATTTTTTCTTATCTGTCCTCTGTGCTAGGCTATAACTACCTAAGGGCAAAGTCCCTCTTGTATGAACAGTATTTTTGTATCAACAGTAATGAATCTGTTGTTCAGAACAATGACACTGTGACTCTCATAAAACCATTTTCATACCTATCACTTGTCCCTTTTTAAAGACTGAAATCTGTGTTTTATCCCTCAGTCATTGTACTTATCATATCATACCATAATTAACTGTTTATGGTTCTGTTTTTCCCACAAAACCTTTAGGATAGTTGAACCCAGCTCTTAATCACTTTCTCTTCCAAATTCCAACCACAGTGCTTAGTGCAAAATCAATGCTCAGTAAGTGTTGTTGATTGAATGAACAAATGAATGGATTCTAGCTGCTTATCTGTTCCTTTCTGTTTTTAGTGACCTGATTTTGACTTGATTCATAAATTCACAGCTTATGGAAATCTGTAAAATGGATCTAGAAGAATTAATTTCTGATGTTTACCTGTATCTACTACTACAATTTAATATTGTCAAGAATTATCTTTTTATGAAGATAATAAAATAATGTTTTTCCATGTGAACAAAATGGGATTTGCATTTTTATATGAATTACTTGTACCAATAAAAAGTCCTTGTATCATGTTGCCACTGATTTACATTACTGTAATTCTGCTGCACAGGTATGCCTTTCTTTGCTGGTTTGAATTTTGGTGTTTGTTCCTGAGCTGCTCCTCTTTTCCAAAAATAAGGTAGCTAACGGAAAACTCTACAAGTTTCTGTCTAAAAACCATTCCCTATGATTCGTTTACTATATTTTTTTCCAAATATGTTCTCTATTCAGCTGACCTGCGTAATTAGGACTTTGAAAACTCCCAGAAGAGCTCTATTTTGTAATTTACATTTGAATTATATATTTCAACAAAACATCTAACCTTGCTCTGGAAGGATGTTAAGATTGTTTTTGGATATTGCATTTTAGGTTTCTCTGCTTATTGGACAATTGATACTTAAATTTTGTTTTAATCTACTCAGCATTTCAAGTCCTTTTTCCTCTTATATATTTGTGAGAAACCTCCATCATGAAATAATTTAGATATTTGAAATGTGAATAATGAATGTAGAGTCAAATAAAAGTACATTTGCTTTAACTTTAGTGAAGAGAGGAAATATAAGAGTTGCATAAATTTAAAAATTAATCTGGAGATAGTCCATGCTAAGGGCTTGTTAAATAAGCAACATGAAAAGCATCAATCAGGTTGGATATTTTTATTGTCAATGTTTAGTTACTTCCAGTGTAGATTAGTGTTTTTTGAGACAGAAGCAGGCAGGGCTAGCTGCCATATGAATCATTTACTTTCAGGGAACCAGGAAACATAAAAGTATAAATAGTATTTCTAATGCATTGCCAAATGTTATATTCCAAATAAAAGCATTTCCAGAGGAACCAAAAGAATAGGGGGCATTCTATTTGTATGGAATATAATTTGATAAAAAATTATAAGCAGATTGCATGCATAGAGAAATAAACTACATGTGAGGGGAAACCGCTAATAAAGAGGACAAAAGAGAATAAAAGCAGTGATCCACATTTTGAAGATTTTTAGCCGGGGAACTAAGTGATCATAGCAACCATCTCCAAGGAGACCTGTGGAAATGTGAAAAACGCTGAGGTCACACAGGCGTCCAGAGATATTCCTTATTGATTAACAACTTCTAGATGTATCTTTCTCTCTTCACCTTCAACGCCTCCAACCTTTTAAACATCATTTATTAGAAAGATAAAGGAAAACCAAATGTGATTTGTCCTGAAGAGAAAAAGTAACTCTCAGAACAGAAACTCAGCTCAAAACGTTTGAGCAGCCTTTCACTAACCTTCAAAAGCTGTTCAGAAACTTGGATATTAATGAAGTGAGAAGTCTCAAGGATGAAATAGAAGCCTTGGTCATAGGTGGTAGTATTGGTTATTGTTTTATTGAAAAAGAGGCAAGTTTAAATTCTAGGGCTTGGAAGCAAAGTGCTCAGAAATGGTTTTCTTTTCTTTATTTTTTTTTCTTTTGAGACGGGGTCTCTCACTCTGTCACTCAGGCTGGAGTGCAGTGGTGTGATCATGGCTCATTGCAACCTCTGCCTCCCAGGCTAGAACGATCCTCCCACCTCACCCTCCCGATTAGCTGGGACCACAAGGCATGTGCCACCATGCCTGGCTAATTTTTCTAGAGATGCAGTTTCACCATGTTGCCCAGGCTGCTCTTAAACTCCTGAGCTTTAGGGATCCTCCCGCCTTGACCTCCCAAAATGCTGGGATTCCAGGCATGAGCCACCGTGCCCAGCCTGAAAGGGTTGTTTTATAATTCCTTCATTACAAATCAAGCAGATCCCCACCAGTTTGAGACACCTTCCTTTTCTAATTTTCCCAACCTGATCATTCTGCAAGGGCATTGTTTAGGTGAGTGGTGAGAAATTGTGTGCCGTTTATGAGGAGCATGATTTCCTTAGTTCATTCAGTTAGTAAACATTTATTACTTGTCTGCAGCAGCTCAGCCAACTCTATACCAGATGCTGGCAAAGCAAATGTCATCCGTGGTCTTGAGATGCTGAAAGTTCAAAGGGGAGATGGACAAAATAACTAAAAATGAAAGCAGTAATTACACACTGTAGTAAATGTGTGCAGAGTGTTCTAAGCATAGAGGGGCTGGAGGGAAATGACAGGGAATATTTGAATCAGGAAGAAATTCCAGAGGAAGTTGTGACTATGCTGAAAGCTGAGAAGGGGCATAAGGTGCCCGGGATGATGTAAAAGTCATGAGATTTAACAAAGGTCTGGGAATCGCATGCAGGCCAGTAGACTTAATGAGAAGTAGTTAGAGTGTGAAATGTGACAAAAATTAACTACTCTTTCTTCTGCTTCACTCACCATCCATTTATTTCTCCTTGACTAATTTTGGGGAAGTTGTGGTTTGGATCTGAGAGGAGAGTGTGCCATTTGACCAAAACCATAAGGCCAGACCATTTCCCAGTACCACCAGGGATCATTTGGCATGAGCTGCTGATTTCTGCTCTGGTCTCACCTTGCTCAGCAAGGTCAGATTGCATATAGATTTCATGTGTTCACTTTCAGGAAGCTCACTTGTGAGATTTAGTCATATTGCAAGCTTTATATCTACCCCATGGGGTAGTTATGCAGATTAAATGAGCAAATATATGTACAACACTAAGAATAAATACTGCCTGATACATAGCACTGTATAAAGCATTATTATTGTTATGATGAGTAATTATTGTTAGTCTGGGATTCTCCTGAGTCATTGGAACCCCTGGACTGTCCTCTGGACCTGGAGCCTGAGCAGAACTGGAAAAGACTCCCAGAAAGACCTAGGGCTCTCTGAGGGTGTGGTCCATCTAGAGGGAGGGATGTCCAGGTCTTGGCTAGAGTCCAGGGTGGAAAACGTAGGTCAGTTCACCCAGAAGTTCGTTTTTATTGTGAGTGTGTTGGGAGCGATGTGAGTCAACAGCACTGCACAGTTGGTCCTTCTGAAGTATAGATGTTGCTACCATAATTTTTGGAAGGGACTACATGGGCTTCACAGCAGTGAAGGCCCTGGGTTTTACTACTGTAAAATAAGTCATCATTTAGGATGTGAAGGAGCTTGCTTTTTGTTTTAAAAGGATGTATTGTAGCTGATAGTGCAGATCTAATCTCAAGAATTGCTAATTACTATTTGAATATGGTCTCTATTTCAGAACCTGCTTAGGCCCAAATTTGAAAACAGTTTATAATGAACATGCTTCCGGAAATTCTTGTAAACACCAATTTCCCAAGCTAGCTGTGAGGAGTTCATGGGATGATATATCTGTGTTGTTTATCATACAGAAAACCGTGAATAAATGGATGATGTTATTCTTGCTATTCTTATCTTACTGATTTCCCATTCTAGTGGCTAGCACTGATGCAAGATTACATTGTGCCATACTCACTGGAAGTTTGGTGGCTACAAGTTTTCCCTAGCACATGTCTTTAGTCTGAGCAAACTGTAGCAACAACTATAGGATGCCCAATTGGTTCACATTTTAAAATTGGGTGTGGACAAAATCAGTCAGTAAAACTGCCCAAAGAATGCAACTTGCTCAAAGCTATGTCCTTAAGCAATAAAAGGCCACTTTTTATGAGGAAATTACATTGTCGTTGTAGAAGAATAATATTGTGCTGGACAAAGTGCTAAATTCTTTTTTTAATCATCACAACCCCTCCTCCCCGCATTACCCTGATTTAGAGATGAGAAAACGGAAACCCAATGAAGTTAAGCAACTCATTCAAGGTCAGCCAGCTAAGAAGACTCATGAGAGCCTCGATTTGAACCTGGAAGTGTCTGACTTCAGGGTTCATGAACTAAACCTTTTATGCTCTATTGCTTTCTCTCTTTTTTTGAGACAAGCCTTACTCTGTCACCCAGGTTGGAGTACAGTGGTGCAATCATGGTTCACTGCAACCTCCTCCTCCCAGGCTCAAGTGACCCGCCCACATCAGTCTCCTGAGTAGCTGGAACTACAGTCATGTGCCACCACGCCCAGCTAATTTTTGTATTTTTTGTAGAGATGAGGTTTCACCGTGTTGCCCCCGCTGGTCTCGAACCCCTGGGCTCAAGCAATCTGCCTGTCTTGGTCTCCTAAAGTGCTGGGATTACAGGCATGAGCCATTGCACCAGCCAGTCCTCTATTGCTTTGCTTGTGCTATCTAAGCCATTTGTTTATCCATTTATTCATTTATTCCATAAATATTTATTGTATATGCCGGGTACTCTTCTAGGCCTGGAAATAGTGTGGTGAACAAGAATGTCACAGACTCCACAGTTAGGGAGTTTGCATTCTAATGGGAGAGACTTAAAATAAACAAGGAAATGAGTGCGTTAGTGTGAGTCAGTTTGTCTGTATATATTCTTTGGGGAGTGACGTGTGCTATAAAGACAAATGAAGTTCAGAGAAGAGGTATGTTATTTTGTATTTTGGATTTTTTGGGGAGGGGTGTTTTTTGTGTTTTTGTTTGTTTGGTTGGTTTTTGGAGACAGGATCTTGCTCTGTTGTGCAGGCTGGAGTGCAGTGGTGTAATCTTGGCTCACTGCAGCCTCCGCCTCACGGGTTGGAGTGATGCTCCCACCTCAGCCTCCTGGGACTGGAAGCTGGGACTACAGGCACACACCACCACGCCTGGCTACTTTCTGTGTTTTATAGAGACAGAGTTAAGCCATGTTGCCTGGGCTGATCTGGAACTCCTGGGCTCAAGTGATCCACCTGCCTTGGCCTCCCAAAGTGCTGTGATTACAGGTGTGAGCCACCGTGCCTGGCCAATATTTTAATTGTTTTAACTTAACATTTAATATATATTTGTGTATTAATGATCCACCCGTCTTGGCCTACCAAAGTGCTGGGATTACAGGTGTAAGCCACCATGCCTGGCCAATATTTTAATTGTTTTAACTTAACATTACACACATATATAAACACACATATATACACACACACACAACTGTGTTTGAAAATTATAAAGCATAACAATGTCATACATATGACTTACCACCTAGTCTACAAACAGAAGCATTACCAATTCTGTCGCACTTGCCTGTGCTCTGCCCCATCCCATCTACCTGCCTATCTTTTGAAGCAACTAGTTCCTAATTTTTTTCCTTCTCTTGCCTTTTTTTAAAAAATAATGTTTATCCCTTATAAATATGCTGATAAGTACTATACAGCTAATTTTGCTTTTGTTTTGATTTGTAAAAATAGTATAACTGCTTGACATTGTTGCATGTAGCTGTAGTTCATTGTTGCATGTAGCTGTAGTTCATTCATTTTAAAAGCTGAATTATGTGTTGTTGGGTGAATATGCAGAATCAATTGATTCATTGCCCTGTTGGTGGATATTTGGATTGTTTCCAACTTTCTGCTATTTGAACAATGCTGCTAAACATTTTCACGTGTTCCTATTAACACACACATACAGGAGTTTCTCCATGGCCTATTGCTGGGAGTGAAATTGCTAGGTTATGGGATATGTCAGTGTTCAAGTTCACATGTTACTACCAAATTGTTTTCCGAAGGGGCATCACCAGTTTACATTCCCACTCATAAGTGATTAAGAGCTCCAGCAGACCCACTTTTTATCAGCACGTGGTATCATAAAACATCTTAATTTTTGCCAGTCTAGTGGGTATAAGATAACATTGCATTGTGGTCTTCATTGACATTTTCCTGATAAGTATTGAGATATAGCCTCTGAAGAGGCGACTTGAGCCAAAACCTGAATGAAGTGAAAGATCATGAATGACTGTGATGGGTAGAATGTTCCAAGGCAACGTACACAGGCTGAAATTATCCTAAGATGTCCATAGAACAGCAAGAGAGCCCTTGCGAATAAAGGGAAGTGAGCTGGAGATATGAGGTTGGGAAGGAGTGGAGAGGCTAGTTCTCCTAGAACCTGGGGGGCCATGATAAATACTGTACTTTAGACTCGATTATGAAAGTAGGAGAAGACATGACAAGGCGATTAGAAGGGAGGAACATGATTTGATTAATGTTTTAAAAATATCATGTTGGCTTCTGTGTGATTAGATTATAGGGGATAATGAGAATGAGACCCTAGAGTTGAGTTGGATATGCAGAAGTTAAGGCAAGAGATGGTTCTGGCAACACTGACAGAAGGTGGTGAAAAGCTAGATTCAGGACATATTTTAAAGGTAAGGCTGGTGAGTGAGACCTGTAAATGGTTTGGATGGAGGTGTGAAAAAGAGGAATTAAGGATAATATCCTGGTTTGGGAGTGAGTAACAGAGAATGTAGGTCCATTGACGAAACGGGAAAGACCTTGAAAAGAAGAGTAGCACTGGGGAGAAAATGAAAAGATTTTTTAATATGGAGAATATATATTCATTATATATGTAGCTACCTACTTGACATGTCATCTGTTGATGTCTCAAAAGTTCCTTCAATTAAACATGCACAAAACTGAACAGATGCTTTTTTGCCCCACCCTTGAACTTCTTCCTTATCTCAGTGAGTGGTGGCCCATCCATCTGGTTCGACAAGCCAGAAATCTGGTAGTCATCTTTAATATCTCCCCTAGCTTGTCACCAGTACCACTCCATTACCATCACCTGACAGTTTACTTTTAAAATATCTCTAGAATCTGTTCACTTCTTTCCAGCTCCATCATGATCATTCTAATGCCAGCTACGCTACCACCTTGAGTGTTTTCACCTTGAGTGCTGTCGTAATCTCCTAACTGCGTTTGTTCTAATTTTTCAATGCATTGTCCACTCTGCAGCTGGCTCACTTTGAATCTCCAAGTTCAAAACCCTTCAAAGGCTTCTTTATTGCCTTTATAATTAATCCACAATATGACCAAAGACCATGGATGACCAAGTTCCTGCCCATATCTCTGACGCCATCTCTAGCTATTTTCTTCTCTCTGGGCATCTCTTTGTTTCTTGAAGGCACAAATTCATTTCCCTTCCTGGGCCTTTGCACAGGCTGAACCTGGAATACATCTCTAAGTAATATCATCCTTTAGATTTTAGCTCAAATGATACTTCCTGGGAAAAGCCACTCACAACCCCTGCTCCCCTAACATATACATGTACATATGCTCCCACACCTGCCACAACTAATTTAGGTTTCTCTGTTATATGTTCTTAAAGAATATAATTTCAAGGATTGCTTAAGCCCAGGAGTCTGAGGCTGCAGTGATCTGTGATCATGCCTGCTACATAGAGAACGTTTAATGAAGATATGTTGAATAAATCAGTTGGGGAACAGAGGATTGCTCAAATATTGGAATTGATTTTATAGGCCTTTCTAGGAGAAATACTTTTTGTTATGATAGATAAACTCTTCGAAAAAACTTGCTGGAAAATGTCTTAGTTCCATTTTATACATTTTATATTTCCTTAGCCATCACAACTCTGCACCCACTATTTATTGTGAAGGAAATCAAAATAGATGATTTCTTTTTTTTTTTTGAGACGGAGTCTCACTCTGTCGCCCAGGCTGGAGTGGAGTGGTGTGATCTTGGCTCACTATAACTTCTGCCTCCCAACTTCCAGTGATTCTCTTGCCTCAGCCTCCTGAGTAGCTGAGATTACAGGCGCCCACCACCACTCCAGGCTTTTTTTTGTATTTTTAATAGAGATGGGGTTTTGCCATGTTGGCCAGGCTGGTCTTGTAATCCTGACCTCAAGTGATCCACCCACATCAGCCTCCCAAAGTGCTGGGATTACAGGCATGAGCTACTGCACCTGGCCAAAGATACATGATTTCTAATCTATGGAATTTGATTTCTTTTTTTTTTTTTAATTTTATTTTTTTTTATTTTTATTATACTTTAAGTTCTAGGGTACATGTGCATAACGTGCAGGTTTGT
>NW_012121821.1:340481-349131 GCF_000951035.1 Colobus angolensis palliatus
CGTGTTGGGAGATCCACTGCTCTCTTCAAAGCTGTCAGAGTCGTTCGCGTCTGCACAGGCCTCTGCTGCTTCCCCTGTTGTTTTTTAGCTCTGCCCTGTCCCCAGAGGCGGAGTCTACAGAGACAGGCAGGTTTCCTTGAGCTGCCGTGAGCTCCACCCAGTTCGAGCTTCCCAGCGGCTTTCTTTACCTACTTAAGCCTCAGCAATGGTGGGCGCCCCTCCCCCAGCCTCGCTGCCGCCTTGCGGTTAGATAGCCGCAGACTGCTGTGTTAGCAAGGAGGGAGGCTCTGTGGGAGTTGGACCCTCCCGGCCAGGTGTGGGATATATTCTCCTGGTGTGCCCGTTAGCCTAAAGCGCAGTATTGGGGTGGGAGTTACCCGATTTTCCAGGTGTTGTGTGTCTCAGTTCCCCTGGCTAGGAAAAAGGATTCCCTTCCTCCTTGCGCTTCCCAGGTGAGGTGATGCGTCGCCCTGCTTCAGCTCTCGCTGGTCAGGCTGCAGCAGCTGACCAGCACCGATTGTCCGGCACTCCCTAGTGAGATGACCCCAGTACCTCAGTTGAAAATGCAGAAATCATCGGTCTTCTGTGTCGCTCGCGCTGGGGGTTGGAGACTGGAGCTGTTCCTATTCAGCCATCTTGCTCCGCCCCCGGAATTTGATTTCTAATGTAGCTTAAGGAATTTTTAGACAGCAACTCTAACTCAACTGATGTCCATATGTGAAACAGGATTATTGTAAACAGTAACTATTTCAGTAGCATTTACAGGTTTGCAGACTGTTTTTGCATTAGGGATGCCCTGGAGTCAATGACGTTTCTCTTTACTTAGCACATTACCTCACAAGTAAAACTTTTCAAGTATACAATCAAAGTCTTAGTTCTTTACCATGGTAGACTAGGCCTCCATGATCCTACTCCAACCTACTTTTCCAGCATCAGTGCTTGCCAGTTCTTGCATCATCCTTCACATTCCAGCCATACCAAATTGCTTGTAGTTGCCCACGTTAGAGCAAGTGCTCCTTGTCTATGTTCCTGCAATACCCTGCAATATCTTGGGCATTGTTGCATGGGAGGCATCTGTTTGTCTCTCCCAATGAACTGTAAGCTCCTTGAGGTAAGAAACATTGCCATTTCTTTTTTGTATATTCATTTGTACAGAGTCTGGTGCAGAAGGACTCAGTCAATGCTTAATGAATGAAAGATCCAACTTGTGGTCAACCACAAGAGTAGATCTGTTTAATTACTAAAAGGAGAAATCTACCCCAAGACTTGCTACTTACTCCATAACCCACAGGCTAACTAGATAACATGAAAACGTTTGGTAGCATCTTCTCTAGGACATCTGCATTGCATTTGCAGCTATCCTTCCTGGGAACTCACTGTTGGTACAAAGGAAAAGAATTTTGTCACCTTTTCTACTCACCTACTTAAGTCAGAAATCATGGTGACCAATCCATAAACTGAAATGCTAATCCTATCACTCAGAGGCAAATGCCACTAGTATTTTGTAATACCCTACCAGACTTTTTAAAATGTACTTATATGTATTATTGCCCTAAAGTTGGATCAAACTCTGTCACTTTTTTTGTGACATAGTTTATCTTCCTCTTGCTCCTGACTTATAGATAGATAGATAGATAGATAGATAGATAGATAGATAGATAGATTTTATTCATGTTACTATATATTATACTTACAACAACATCATTTTATGAAGGCCATACTTACAACATCATTTTATAAAGACTTCTAAATATTTTGTTTATACATTAATATGTTACTTTGGCACTTTTTAATTTAAGGGGTGATTAGCATAAGGAAATCATTCTGTTATAATTTTTTTAACCAGTCATATCAAAGAATTTCACATGAGTTTATGTGAAAAGTTTGAGATTATAGCTACCTCAGTACATAATTAAGATGGTATTTAATATATTGCTTATTCTTATTCTGTCTCTCTAATCAAAATTAGCTGCTTCCAAATGCCCATTTTAAGATTCCTTGTTTGCATAATATAATCAAGATAATTTTCTCTCATGTTAGACTAAGCAAGACACTTTGATAACAATCTCCTTTAAGTTTCTTCATTTTATACAAGTAGTATATATGATGGTTATCAAAAATTTGTTAATTTCAGGAGGAAGTCACTTGAGTAAAGGCTGCAGATTGTACCATTGGTTCTTAAGGAACTAAATTAATTAATTGGTAACTTGAAGATTGACCACATAAGACATTTATATAACTTGATATGTGAACAAAAAACTATGAACTCGGCTGGGCATGGTGGCTCACGCCTGTAATCCCAGCACTTTGGGAGGCCGAGGCAGACAGATCACCTGAGGTCAGGAGTTCGAGACCAGCCTGGCCAACATGGCAAAACCCTGTCTCTACTAAAAATACAAAAATTAGCTGGGCGTGGTGGCAGGTACCTGTAATCCCAGCTACTTGGGAGGCTGAGGCAGGAGAATGGCTTGAAACTGGGAGGTGGAGGTTGCAGGGAGGTGGAGGTCATAGTGAGCTGAGATTGCACCACTGCATCCCAGCCTGGGTGACAGAGAAAGACCCCATCTAAAAAAAAAAAAGAGTATGAACACTATAAAATCTTTGTCTTCAAATTTTTGTAGCCACATTAATTTTACTTCAGAGGTTCTTCAAGTTATTAGACCCTTTGATTAAGCCTCAGAGAAAGTAGGTGCCATCCTTCTTTGGGTTTGAGTTGTAGATGAGTTGGATTTGTGTAAAGTACCTCTCGTCCCAACCTAATAGTGCTCCGTTGACCAAGAATAAAGTAAATCAGAAACAGATTCTTCATTAACTTTTTGTGATTATTCAGCCTTTGTTGAATCCCTATTTTAGAGATCATCTAGTTTAGGCATTATACGAACAGTTTTTTGGAGGAGCGTAAAGATTTTTTAAAACACCAATAGCTAGTTTACTATATGATTTTCAAAAAAAATATTTGTAATCGTTCCAACAATAAAAAGAATATAGGAATGAGCAAATTTATATCCTAGTGAACTTTATCACTTACATGATTAGGGGTTTCCTTGACTTTTTGCTTTCGGCGATGCCACCTTTTTTTATTGAGGGTTGAAGGAGGCAGCAGTTTGGGGAACTCCCAGAGGGATCATTCTCTCAGGGGTTACTTGGTTGCTTTGTGGCTTGCTCCTTGAGAACCAGCCTGTGTGAGGATGTGAAACATCAAATGTGTGAATGGCTCCAAGAGAGTTCTCACCTTTAGGTACTGTCTCAGCAGTGCCTGGCACGTAGTACTGGGGCAATGTGAATTTGCCAAATGAATGATTGAATTAAGAAATGAATTAATTTAAAATTTTTGTCTTAAAAAAATGAGATCACAACTGGAGCCAAGCCATGCCATCTGGTTGGAGGCTATTTATGGCTCTCAAGTGGTATCATTTCGGCATGGTACAGGAGGGGTGACTGTCACTGCATTTGATGTTATCCAATGTGTCCATAATGCTTTAAAGAACAGATGATTTAAAGTGAGTATGATTTGTTCCTGGATCCTGATTTAGTAGCAGAGCCTCCTTATGAAGAAGTGGCCTGCCTTCTCTTGCCTGAATTTAAAGTAGTACTGCTTTAGGTGCAAATCATACCAGCATTCGTATTCAAGGTGAATCTATTGCTGACGTTATTATGAACTATATACTTTCAGCATCAATGACTTAGTCCCTCATCAGGCAAATGCTAAGCTTTTACACTTTCTGGTCATTGGGAAAAATAAATGAGATGTATAGTGTCTTAATTTTGATGAGGGGTTTAAATTAAATTAGAGGAAAATTGTTAATATTTGTGTATATTAAAAAGCTTCATTATTAAAATTATGCCAATTAGGAGGATGTATCTGCAGTGCAGAAGTTAAAATTATCATGCACCTTCAGTGTTTTAGAATTCAAACTTTGGGGGAAAGTATTACAGCAAAGAAAAATTGAGGGAAGTGTTAACATTTATTGAGAATTTGCATGTGTTAATTTTCACAGTCACAGATACCGCATGTTAATATCCAAAGTAGAAAAAGGAATAAAGTAAAGGAGGACAAAAAGAAAAGGAGTAAGAATAATTTTTTGTATGAAATTATTGATTGCTGGCCTTATACTGTTGCCCTTATACTATGGCCTGCCCTTATGCTGATCAGACCAGCCCGTCAACAGCTAGAGATGGCATGCTCATGTTTATACTGGGGAGCTGTAGGTTTCCTATGTCTGACCCCACTTTCCCCTAACCCAGCTACAGTGGCCCAGTCTGTTGGGGCAGAATTTTTGTTATGCATTTCACATTTTTCACATTTGTTCTTTAATTCACACTGTAACCTAAGCCTAGAATGAAAACCTTCATGCGTAAATAAGATGGTCCCTTATTGCAAGTGAAAAATCACTTTGGACTGAGGAGGACCACAACTTGGCCAGTTTCAAGAGAATTTCCTTTTATCCTTCTCTCTAAAATCCGCAATTTAATTTCATGTTCTAAAAATGATTGGATAGTATATATTTATAGTACTTTGATATTATACCACTGGTTTAAGCACTCTGATTCTTTCTTCCTCACACCATCAATTACATAGACTTTTTGGATGTTCCAAAATTACCCTTCTAATTTAATATCTTAACAGCAAGCAAATGTGGATTTTTTGTTATAAATAATAGTTAAGAGTTGCTGAGCCTATGCTGTGTGTTGGATGCTGTGCTATTCTGTTCAGACAATCTTTATAATACTCCCGTGGGGGACATAAATATAGTTAACATCCCAGTTTCATAGGAGAGGAAGGATCATAGAGGTGAAGTTCTTTGGCCATGGTCATCCAAGTTGCAAGTGGTCCAGCTGAATTTAGACCAACTTGTTCACCTCATGAGTCTGTGCTCTGCCTGCCTTCTGGGTAGGGCTCAAGTCTTCTTTTTGTTTGTTGTTTTTTTGGTTTTTTACTATTAATATTATTTTTGATTGACAAATCATAATTGTATACATTCATGGGGTACAATGTGATGTTTTGATATCTGTATACAATGTGGAATGATTAAAGTTAATTAACATATCGCCTCAATTATCTATCGTTTTTTATGGTGAGACACTGGAAATTCATTCTTAGTTACTTTGAAATATACAATACATTATTATTGACTGTAGCCACCCAGATGTGCAGTAGGTCTCAAAACCTATTCCTTTTCCCAATATGAAACTTTATACTCTTTGATCAGCACTTCTCATTCCCTACCTTTGTATTATGTCTTTTTTTGTTTGTTTACAGAGTCTAATATTATTATGGTTTTCTTATGATTTAAATATGAGTTGTCAATAATATTGAAATTATTCCATTTGTCATACTATGTGTCAATAAACCCAAACTTCTGATTTAGAACTTCATTCTCTTTCCGAACATCTCTACCTGGATATGTTTCCAGTATCTCAAATTCTTCTCTCAACATACCTAATTCCCCCAGCCCCCACCAATTTTATGGGAATGGAGGGAGTCAACTACTATATACATACATATTTCATCTTGACGTCTCTTAGTGTTTTCTTCTGAAATTCTTGAATTGAATAGATTCTACTTCCATGGCTTGGAAGACTTCGGTTGGTCATCTATTCCTATTCTAGAGTTCTAGAACTTGCCCTTTGTAAGCACCTGCCTACCCCTACTACACTTCAGACTTTATAAGTGCAGACTGTCACTGTACCCTTGGTGCCTGCTGCAGTCCCTGGCTGATCCAGTCCCTAGCTGGCCCAGATTATGTACTTGGTAGGTATCTATTGACTGATTGCTGCCCTTATGCTGTTGGCAACCATCAGGACAGCCAGTCAGCAGATGGATGTGGCATCCTCATGTTTACACGGAAGCTGCAGGTTCCCTGTGTCTGACCCCACTTCCTCTTAACCCAGTCACAGTGGCCCAGTCCATTAGGTCAACATTTTCATTATGCCTTTCACACTTCCCATTTTGTTCTTTAGTTTATACTGTAACCTAAGCCTAGAATGAAACGTTTCTACAGCTTTCTCCATCCATTTCTGCAGCTTAAAACCTTGCTGTCTGGCAAGACTCATATAAAATACTATTTCCTTTATGGGCTTATGTCCAGTCTCTTCAGACAGAGGCAGTTGCTCTCACCTGTGTCCCCCAGAGCTATACATGCTTTATGGTTGGTAATATACCATAATTTTCCTCAAATAATTTCTTATTTGAGGAAACTGAGAACCCTTGAGAACAGCTAGGTTAAATGTGATTTGTCAGTTTACTAATTCCCTTACTGATTCTTACAATAGGACTTCTCAGAGCTAACGTGCATTCAGTATGCTAGAATACATTGTGACTCTTCAAGTGAGGGGTATACTGTATATAAAGTGGTTTTTACCCCTTTGTTTTGCCTGCCTTGATGTGTAACAGAACCAGTATTTTCAGGAACCCACTCAGAATATGCTGCTATAGGAAAAATAGCTGTTTTGTTAGTGTTGATGGTGGTGTTGAGATTGTCTTTTCCTTTTTCAGCCAAATAGTTATTGTCAAATTCAATACTTCACCTCCTTCTAGATGAATGTACTTGAAAATTGCAGCATGCTGCTCGTAAAAGTCACTCTGGGTATGCTTTGCTGATGGGAGTATAAAATGGTACAACTATTTTGGAAAATTGTTTGGCATTTTCTTATACAGTTAAATATATACCTACCCTATGATCCAGAAATTCCAGTCCTATGCATTTAACCAAGAGAAATGAAAACATACATCCTCGAAAAGTCTTGGAGAAAAATGTTCATAGCAGCCTTATTCACAATAGCCCAAACTGGAAGCAACTCAAACCTTCTTCAACAGGTGACTGGATACGCAAATTCTGGTATATCTATACCACCATGGCCTGTTTCTCAGTTAAGATGGAGAGAAAACACTACTCATACAAGCCCTAACATAGATGAGCTCAAAACCATGAAAGTGTTTTTAGTCTTGTTTTGGGTGGTGGTTACATGCAGTGGTCTCCAACCTTTTTGGCACCAGAGACTGGTTTCATTGAAGATAATTTTTCCATGGACTGGGAGTGGGGGTGGTGATGGGGATGGTTTCAGGATGATTCAAGTGCGTTATAATCAAATAATTATACAACTCACTATAATATGGAATCAGTGGGAGCCCTAAGCTTGTTTTCCTGGAACTGGACAGTTCTATCTGGGGGTGACAGGAGATGAGGACAGATGTCAGGCATTAGTCTCATAAGAAGCCCACGACTTAGATCCCTTGCATGTGCAGTTCACAATAGGGTCTATGCTCCTATGAGAATCTAATGGTGCCATTGATATGACAGGAGGCAGAGCTCAGGCAGTAACATAAGCAATGGGAAATGGGTGTAAATACAGATGAAGCTTCCCTGGCTCATCTGCTGCTCACCTTCTGCTCTGCAGCCTGGTTCCTAACAGGCCACAGACCAATACCCATCCATGGCCTGGTGGTTAGGGACCCCTGGTTACATGTGTGTACACAATTGTCCAATCTCACTGAACCAGATACTTAAGGTCTGTGTACTTTACTGTAAGTAAATTACCTCTGGGAGAATGAGGCTGGTGAGGTAGTCAGGAGACTGGAATTTGGAGGCAAATGCAAATCCTGGTTCTACCATTCATTGTCACCAGGACTTTTGGCAAATTGCCTAAGTATTTGTTTCAGTTTTCTCATCTGTCAAATATAAATGAAGTTAGTATCTACCTTATAAGGTTGTTACGAGAATTAAATGAGTTAGATTATTAGTGCTCTTTAAGTTCTTGTTAAATAAAATGTAAAAGTAAAAACTCTGATCTTCATGACAGCACCTCAGTGCTCCTCTTCCTAGCTGCTTCTGAGAATCACCTGGAGAGATTTTATAAAGCAATGATACCTGGGTTCCATTCCTGGGGTTTCTGATATAGTTGGCTTTGGGTGGTTTCTGGGGATTGTGGTGTTTTTAAAGCCCCCACATGAGTTTTGTTTTTTTTTTTAAACTATGTTTTCATGAGTAATACTGTATGGTATGTATCATAATTATATAGCCAGTTTCCAATAATTCTGACACTGTGTAACAGGCAAACTGTATTTGCTGTATTTCTAGTAGTATTAAAAACCTTTCCAGAGAAAACTAAAAAGATCCATTTTCTTTTTGTTTTAGAGTAAACTATTCTTTTCAGAATTGTATAGTTAGCTAAACTATAATGCAAAACAAAGTTCAAAACATTGTTTTTCCTTTTTTTCTTTTTCTAAAAAAACGGGGGATATATGTGCAGAATGTGCAGGTTTGTGAGCAAAGGATATGAACAGATGCTTCTCGAAAGAAGACATTTATGCAGACAACAAACAGATGAAAAAAAGCTCAACATCACTGATCATCAGAGAAATGCAAATCAAAACCACTATGAGATACCATCTCACGCCAGTCAGAATGGCAATTATTAAAAAGTCAGGAAACAATAGATGCTGGTGAAGCTGTGGAGAAATAGGAACACTTTTACACTGTTGGTGGGAGTGTAAATTAGTTCAAAAGATCCATTTTTCTAAGAGTTATTGATGCTTGCTTCATTTTGTTTTCACAGAGAAATAACAGAAAATCCTAACACTCAAAAGGGAGCTCTCATGGCTGGGCATGGTGGCTCATGCCTGTAATCCCAGCACTTTGGGAGGCTGAGG
>NW_012121821.1:349621-351469 GCF_000951035.1 Colobus angolensis palliatus
CCAGCCAGAAACTTTTAAAAGATGGCAACACTACACCAAAATGCAAATTATGAGACTCTTGGCCTTTCTATTCAAAGCTCTATAAATGTTAGGTGTCACTTTTCTCTCTTTTTTTAAATTATGAATGCAGGCAGTCCTGGAAGAATAAGTATCTTTGATGATTATATAGAAATAGATTACATCAATTTCTTTTCTCTGAAGAAAGAAACCAAATGTACCTCACTTTTTGGGGAGTGAGTGAATTGTTTGGGCTTGCATTAATGGAAAAATGATCTTACTCATTGGGATTAGAAAAAAAAAATTCAAAAAGCATCAAGAATGAAAAAGCCACATATGGCAATAGACTAATAGACACTTTTGGTTATTATTGCAAAGCTATTTTTACATTAAAAGATGAATATGGCCAGATGAGTTTCCCATAAATGTCCAATTTGCTTCTTTTTATGTAACTAATTTTGTTTATCCTTGCATGCCTCTTACTGATAATGAGTTGCTAATAGACTGGTTTATGATTCTAACAGCTTAATCTCCGTGCATTTGTGTAGCCAGTGTTTGTCCACCCTCCCCCTCCTTTTGTTTTTAAGTGAGAAAAATCCAGTCATGTAAAGGGAATCTTTCATAATTGTTAAAATGTGTTTTTTCATCAATAATGAAGTAATGTTGGTAGTGTTATTGTAGTTTTGGGCAGATGATTCACATTCGTACTGTGTCTGGATTGACTCAAAAAATCATCATTAATGAGCAAGAAGCGATACAGTACAGTGGAGTAATACACTTGAAATGAGACCAGTCATCTTTCCCTGCTTTTCGTCTTTTCTCTGGGCCTAAGTTTCTGTATCTCTAAATGGATTAAAATTGCCTTTATTTTCAGCAAAAGAAGGTAATAGCCAAAGTACCGTTAATCACTTGAAATAATTTCCCTGGAAAAAATTTTATCTTGTAATTAACTGATGACACTTCTGTTTGAATACATTGCCATTCTGCAGTAAGTTGAATTTTTTTCTCTTTTCTTTCCTTTTTCTAACAAATATTTATTGAATAGACACTACTACATATGGATGAAGCACTGTGTTAATGCAATGAACAAGACATATCATTTGAGAGATTTTCTACTTGAATCACCAGAATTACTCATTTATTCATTCAGCAGATATCATTATGCCTACCTTAGACAAGACGTGATGCTAGGTGCTATGGGTCTTGTCAAGATGAATAAGGCCAAAATGCTGTGTGTTCAGAAAAATAGAGATCATACTTGATTGGGGAAGTCTGAAAGTCAAGGAACATTTTTCACAGTAGAAGAAATTTGAGTTGTGCCTTAGAACAAGGTGGATAAGACTTTTAACATGCACATGGGGATTATTTTCTAGAAGGGAGGAAGAGAATAGACTAAGGAATGAGGGCTGGAAAGTAGCCTGCTGATCAGGTCTGGTTTGACTGGAATTTTGAGTGCACATAGAACGATGTAGGGTTAGGCCTAAAAATAGGTGAAGGACAGATTATTGAATGCTTTGCATGTTGTCAGTCCAAAGAGTTTGGATAAATTATCTACCTGTCCATGTGATTTAACTGAAAGCACTGAGACAGGGACTAGCAGATGTTAAGAAAATTTCTCCAGTCTGGCCAACACAGTGAAACCCCGTCTCTACTAAAAATACAAAAAGAAGTAGCTGGGCATGGTGGCACATGCCTGTAATCTCAGCTACTTGGGAGGATGAGGCAGGAGAATGGTGTGAACCCAGGAGGCAGAGATTTCAGTGAGCGGAGATTACGCCACTGCACTCTAACCTGGACGACAGAGCTAGACTCTGTCTCAAAAAAAGAAAAAAAAGGCCGGGCGCGGTGGCT
>NW_012121821.1:352394-473632 GCF_000951035.1 Colobus angolensis palliatus
TCTCTACTAAAAATACAAAAATTAGCTGGGCTTGGTGGTGTGTGAAGCAGGAGAATCACTTGAACCCGGGAGGCGGAGGTTGCAGTGAGCTGAGATCATGCCACCACAATCCAGCCTGGCGACGGAGTGAGACTCTGTCTCGGGAAAAATAAAAATAAAAATAAAAAAGAACCATATCTACTTGCAGGCAGAATGGTAGTTTTGCCATTCTTGGGAGAGCGTATTTTGGGAGAGGGGTTCATTCTTTGGCACCCAAAGAATGCATGAGTAGAGGGATAATACACAGGTGCATACCTAGGTTATATGTGGTGGGGAAGTGTAAGGATGGAGAAAAGGAAACCACTTTTCATTCAGTAAACTGGGGGCATGGGGACTATTAATGTCTATGAACCCATATCCCTAGCTGAGATTAGAAGCATACCAAAAACAAACAAACAAAAAACCCACACACAAACACAAAAAGCAGTTTAACCAGTACTGAATATTTAAAACATTCTATCTAATAAATGCTATTTAGAAAACAGAGAAAAGACGGTAAGTATCTTGCTACATTTTGGGACTATTTTAAAGGACAGTGTTAAAAGAACTATCTTTCTTTTCCATTTCTTTTTTAAAGGGATGCACAAGTACACTAAAAGTGAACCATTTAGAACAAAAAGCTTGAATAGTCAGAGCTTGAATCTAATGTGAGGAAACCCGTGGAGCTCATAAAACTTTAATAACTAGTCCCAGGTTTAATGAAGCAATCTTGCAAATTGTAAGTGAACCAATGGTAATTCATGGAAGTTTTTAGTGTTGCATAAGGTAAAATTGAAATCAGCGATGTCACAGCAATGTTAATAAAAAGGACGAGCCACTTACTATAAATATAAGTAATTCTGGCACATGTGGGAAGGCATCCAAGGAAAAAAGCCATCCTTGTCACTTTAAAATAACCTCTATGCCAAAGTAAAGCTTCAAGTAGAGAAGTTGTGTCCAAAGCCCTTAGGAATATTGTCCTTTGGCCCTGAGATATAACATTCATTAGAGTGAAAACCCCTTAACCTGAAAAAACAAGGAGACTCTTCCTACTTATGTCAGTTAATTCTTGCCCACATGGAAGCTCTGCACTTGACAAGGCATGTCAACTCTCAGAGAGCCCATCCATCGTGTTGCTTCAGCTGTCTATCTTTCCGGCCTTACCTCTCAAGTCAGTAAACCTGGATCCCACCTCCTGACTGAGCTCTATTCCCGTACTGCCAGCTGCTTTTGAGTCAGTCCCATTGGGTTGGCCTCCCAAGGGAGATGGCTTCCCCCATCTCTCTTTCTGCCTCCATTCCACCTATCCTAAGAAACCCTGCAGCTATCCCACCACTTCCACTAAGTCCTTGGAATATCCTGGCACATCAGAATCCTTCTTTCCTCTGAACTCGTAGAACCCTTTACACAGCTCCATTGTTTGCTCTGTGCACAACCTACTTGGCAACAACTCTTATATTTTTGTCTATTTTCATACATTATTATTTCAAGCTTATATTGGGCCTTCATTGGTCCATAATCTCTGATTTTTCCAGGATCTGAGCCCCCCTCCCCCCCGCCCCAATCTGCTCCATAAATATCTATAGACTGACCGATTCCCTGGATACCTCAAAGACTAACTGCAATAAGTTAACAAGAGTGGAAGGAAATTTGAGGAAGCATCTCATCCCCTGCCTGGCCCTTTCCTCTGGACTTTCAGGTTATTCTACATATTTTCATTCATTTCCTGAAGAGGTTCTATAATATCCCTACCTCACCTCATTTTTTTCCCAGTAACTATTTTAATCTAAACTCCTGTGTTTCATTGTAGACATGTTTGTTCTTGTTTAATTAGTGGAGATGGAGAATAGAAAGGCAAAAAGATGGTGGTGAGAATCAGGTGCTTTGTCATTGGGGGTTGTCATTAGAACAAAAAGCCTTAATTTCCCCTAGTGCCCTTGGCTCTCCACCAGCCTGCAAACATCGGGAGAGCAGGGTATGTCTTTGTTTTTCCACACCACTCAATTCCCAGTGGCTGGCACAGAGCCTGGCACACAGTAGATATTCAAAAAGTAAGTGTTTTTTTAAATAAAAATGAGACCATGAAGTCATATGGAGAGTCTGAGCAATGGAATATTTATCATGGGCTTTATGCCACATGGAATTGTGCCTTAATTTAAGAAAACTCTGTTGGCAAAACCTGAGACCAAAAGGCAGATAAATTAGTTGAAAGCCATTTATTTTATTATTATATGTATGTTCTATTTTTTTCAAATAACCACTTAATCCAACACTTTGAAAATGTTACTTGGTTGTATAGAAACACTGATTTACACAAAAGTTCTGGTGAATTTATCTTTTATGAAGTGAATTTTCTGAGAATCATACATTCTAAAATTATATTTAATCTACATAGTTTGGTATCATATCTTTAAGCAGTAGAATGGCTTCAATTATAAGTATAAATGAAATTGCTAAATATCAAGGAAATGACACAATACTTTCTGGTCTAAAAATAACACTCACAGAAAACAGTATATCACTGGGTATTTTATTGCCAGAAAGTTTAATAAGTTTTCTCATAAGTATTGGTAAAAAGGAATATCTGAAAAATTATTGGGTATGTTTTGTGATGTTACTGTATTTAATCTTCTTCCTAATCCCCCAAAGAAATAGAGCAGATTAAAGTTTCTTTGTGTAATCTACAGAAATATGAAGCAGCAAGTGTCTTGAGATCCTGTAACTGTTATGAAAGATTGGAAAGAAACATGGAGAATTCCAGCTCTTAGTGAGTTTAAATTTTAGCTGGGAAATCTAGGAACATTTATACCCAAAAAAAGAGACTCTTCTTTCATACATCAACCGACGCAAACAGAACAAAGGGAAAAAGGTGGAAGATAATATTCCAAAAATTTAATAGTGGTTATCTCCTCTGATGAGAGTAGGAGTGACTTTTATTTTCTTTATATATTTCTGAATTTTCTTAAGTGAATATTTGTTACTAGTGTCATAATAACAGTTATTTTTTAAAAAGAAACTGCCCAACAGTGTGCAGGGAGTACCAAATGAGAAGTACAGTAAGAGATACGGGAATCCAGAGGATTGGGCTTGGGTAGTGAGGATATGTAGAGGAAGTGGGGCTCGAGCTGGAGCTTGAAGAGTAGTAATACCATAATAATGATGAAATTTCAAATTTATGGGTTATTATTGCATCAGAGACAAGTTGCCTCCCCCGTAAGCATAGTCCCTTTCTGTATTGGAAGAGCTCCAATTTTCTTCAGTTATGTTAGTTCCTTTCCAGTGATCAGAAATTGGTTTATAGTTGGATATGTAGCCCGGTTTTGGCCTATGG
Organism: Colobus angolensis palliatus; assembly: GCF_000951035.1. Classification (NCBI taxonomy): domain Eukaryota; kingdom Metazoa; phylum Chordata; class Mammalia; order Primates; family Cercopithecidae; genus Colobus; species Colobus angolensis. The sequence continues at coordinate 355,744 of NW_012121821.1, forward strand.
GACAGCAAGGGGACATGTGCTCAGATGCTTCTGAGAACTTTTTTTTTTTTTTTTTTTTGAGACGGAGTCTCGCTCTGTCGCCCAAACTGGAGTGCAGTGGCCGGATCTCAGCTCACTGCAAGCTCCGCCTTTCGGGTTCACGCCATTCTCCTGCCTCAGCCTCCCGAGTAGCTGGGACTACAGGCACCCGCCACCTCGCCCGGCTAGTTTTTTTGTATTTTTTAGTAGAGACGGGGTTTCACCGTGTTAGCCAGGATGGTCTCGATCTCCTGACCTTGTGATCCGCCCATCTCGGCCTCCCAAAGTGCTGGGATTACAGGCTTGAGCCACCGCGCCCGGCCGCTTCAGAGAACTTTTGTAGACACTAAAAGAGATGACCCTTCATTGTCTATGGACTTTATCCGGTCTCATATGACACCCAGAGCTGCTGCACAAGAGGAACCAGTAGACAAGTGTAGACAGTACAGTGAAGACATAGAAGGCACCAGAGTCATCAATACCATTGTTCAGCCAGCATGTCGTAGGTGAACTACTTTCTTTTGTTCTACTTATAGGTTTGTAAGATAACGAATTACCTTATTGTGTAAAGCCAGTTTGAACTAGGCCAAAAGTTCTCTCACTGATACATCAATTCTACAATTTGCTAACTTCCTAACTTTGCTAACTTGTAACAATATCCAAGATTGACTTCGATCTGAAAAACAATTCTGCAAAGTGGATAATACATAAATAATTATTCCCTATACTGATGATGAAACTGAAGTTAAAAGGATACCACTTGCCTAAGGACCCAAATCCAAATTTACTAATTCCAATTCTTTCTGTTTTCCCTCTGCTTTTTCAAATGAGAGAGTGCCATATCAGTGGAGAGATGTGGTACTTAATTCATAGTTTGGAGTGAATGCCTGTTCTATGCCCAGTTAACATTCTAGGAGCTAGGGATACAAAGCAGAGGAGAGGGAAGAAAAGAAAAACAGCAAAGAGTGAAAATGTGCTCAGTATTTGGCACATGAATCTCATGTTGGGATTAGTGGATGTTGCACATTTGTTGGTCATGATAACTGAGTCAAAAAATTAAGCTGGGATTAGATTGTAGAAACCTAAGAATTCCAGGCTAGAATTATTTCCTGTAGTAGGAAAAACTGGGATGTTGCTGACAACGGCCCATAATTGTACAGCATAAAAAGAGAGGTGGGTCTTTAAAAGTCCTTTCATCTTGGTGACAAGTTGTATATCTATATGTGTACCATTTTACATATAATCTATAGAACTGGGGATAAAGGAAATCCAGAAACCCCAAGAACATTTCTCTTTAGAAGTGGATAATTTAGCATTATCCATACCGTGAATGAAATGTAGTATTATTTTATGAATTACTTAGTTCAAATGCAACTTGTCTATGACATCTGGGCCCCATATGGTAGATTAATTAAAGCAGGGATGCTGAATTTGGATAGCTTGATATCCTCTTCAAAGACTGATCTCCCTTAGGACTAAGACAGGAAAATCCTCACATTTTGATTTCTGTGTGTACAGGGACCTTTAGTGTGAGAACAATAAACGGCCTTTTGTAGCTTCTTAATGAGACGTGTAGCATGTTATATTAACACCCAGGAGCTCGCCTTAAACTGCTCTCCCTCACTAATAACTAATAAAACGGGTACACTCTAAATGCGAAGCCACAGCTCTTTCTTATTCTTTATTCTTTTTACCCACATCAGGAGTCTTTGTTTTTTTCCTGGTATTGCGTGCCCCTTCACAGCGTGTGGAAACAGCACACTGTGTCCAGAAGCGCCCCGTGGCACAGTTGGCCTGGAATCTCCAACATCTCCCCACACAGCAGCAGGCAGCCCTGGATGACCAGGTCAGCCAAAAAGTAAGTTGAGTGTTTTACACATTGGCACACTGTCTGTGTGGACTAAGCCATGTGTAACAGTCTCCGGAGAGGAACCCTCAGCAGTTTCTACTGAGATGAGGACCCAAAGCTGTCCATGTGGCCAGAGAAGAACACCTTCTTAGAGGGCCCAGGGCAAGGGAGATGCACAGGAGAGTAGAGGTGGGAGCTGCAGAGCCACACCAAAGGCCTGTTTTTGTATTTCTGAGCCTGGTTTGGTGCCTCCTCTGCTTCTAAATGTAAATGCTTACATTTTAGCCAGTTCACATTTCACCTCTCTTTGAGTCCCATGAATTATGTAGGGATTTTTAGGAGCCCTTGTCGAGGTGGAAGAGCAGATGTCGCCCTGGTTCGGGGTAGAGTCTTCTAGGCTTGCCAGGGTGTCTGGTTGTGCTTGCCTGTCACCTGTTACTGTGGAGCCATGGTGGGTTTTTACTGGCAGGTTGCTTGTGTCCTGAAGTTTGAGAAAGACCCCTTACCTTAGCCCAAGCTAATCCCATCCTTACAGGAAAGTGAGCAAAAAAGAATACTTGATTGCCTTCCCTGTTCCTCTTTTCTTCCTTTCTAGGCAATTTTGTCCAAATAACAATGCTGCCTTGTGTGGTGTAGATAAACAGCTGGAAGGTGGTATAGATTATCATGCTGTTTGCACACATATGGAAATAGAGTGAAGCAATAACTTTTATCATGTTAGCACCTTCTACTACTGTTTGTGAAATTTCTTGAGAAGTGTTTTTAGAGTTTGTTTTTTTTTTCAGCCTGAAATTCCTTTAAGTTGAATGAAAGTTGACCTTAAAGGCATAAGGTTTGCTAATATACTTTTCAATTTCATCTGAGCAAACTGTGATAACTTTTTTGATATAAAAATCTGAACTGGGTGCAGTGACTCATACCTGTAATCACAGCATTTCAAGAGGCTGAGGTGGGAAAATGGCTTGAGCCCAGGAGTTCAAGACCAACCTGGACAACATGGTAAGATCCCATCTGTACAAAATACAAAAATTAGCCAGGTGTGATGGCTTGTGCCTGTAGTCCCAGCTACTTGGCAAGCTGAGGCAGGAGGATCACTTGAGTCCAGGAGATCAAGGCTGCAGTGAGCTGTGATCACACCATTGCACACTAGATCCACCGTGGGCTACAGAGCAAGACCTTGTCTAGAAAACAAAAAACTCTGCACTGAGTGGTCAATTAGTAGACCAATTCTTACTTAAGAGGAAGTATATTCTGAGAAGATAAGTATAAGAGTACCAATCCCAAGACAGGTCTCAGACTCTTAATGGGAGGATGTAAAGTAGAGGAGTCTTTACATTACTCAACCTCCCTCCTCAGCAAGTTCCAGTGAGACTATATGAACAAAGAAAGTATTTCATGTTCCTTGGAATGGCAAGTGTTATATAAGGTATTTGTAATATACTGTTTTTGCTTCAGAAAAGGCTTAAGGGAGCTTGCAAGGATTCATAAAATACAAAAGAACAAAAATGTTAAATGGAAGATCCGAAAGAAAGGAGGAGGAAAAAAGGCATCCAGGGAAGCTAGAAAGGAGACTGAGATAAGTGCACCCCATAGTGCTTGAAGTGCGGGTTAATGAGGGGCCCCTGGCTGCCTGTGAAGGTTTCCTTCGCATGAAAAGGGAAACCTGATCTGTTAAACACCAGCTTGTGAACAGCAACCAAGAAGGAAAAAACAAGTTGTTTCTCAGGAGAAGAATAATTATTCCTAGTGTTAAGCTAGCATTTTCTCCCAAGGGTGCTCCTACTTAGAGAAGCTCTAATTAGGATAAACACCTGACATGACCCTGGAAGGTGGCTCCATGGCTCCAAACTTTTATTCCCTTCTGTGAAATGAAGAGATTGAACCTAAAGATCTGTAAAGTCTCTGCAACTGTCAGGTCCAGTTGAGTGTGCTGTCTTCACTCCTAACCATTTTCTCTTGTAGAAATGAAGCGTTCTTTCTCTCCCTTTTCTTTTCTTTTTTTTTCTTCCCTTTTTTTTTTTTTTTTTTTTTTCATAATTTTTCTGATTAATTTTGTTTTTTTTTTTTTTTTTTTTGAGGCAGAGTTTCTCTCTGTTGCCTGGGCTGGAGTGCAGTGGCGCAGTCTCGACTCACTGCATCCTCTACCTCTTGGGTTCAAGCGATTCTCCTGCCTCAGCCTCCCAAGTAGCTGGGATTACAGGCGCCCGCCACCATGCCTGGCTAAGTTTTGTATTTTTAGTAGAGACGGGGTTTCACCATGTTGGCCAGGCTGGTCTCGAACTCCTGGGCTCAAGTGATCCACCTACCTCGGCCTCCCAAAGAGTTGGGATTACAGGCATGACCCACCGCACCTGGCGTCTGTCTCCCATTTCTTACTACTGAACTTCTTCTCTCCTTCCATCCCCCACTCCATCCTGCCCCTTCTTCTGTGGCCCAACCTGATACTATGTCAAATGCGTCTTTCTCATACAACTGCTTATCTTTTCCCCTACTTAAAAAAAAAATGCCGAGCAGAAGAGCTATGATCAAGGAGTGTTTGTGTCAGGGGAGGAAGGGGATGGGCCACGTGTTAAGGGGGTGGGGGTTTGCTGCCTGGAATTGAGGTCAGCCAGGAAATAGGAAGCAGTTTTTATACTTCCTTCGTTTGCAGGATAGTTGAGGATTCTGCCTGGAAGCTGGGCTCTTTGTTTAAAATATAGGCCACAAGGAGAACTGTCTGTGGTTGTGCCACTGAATGGCTAATTGTTCTTAATTGTATTCTGTGTTCAGCAGACCGCTAACTATCAGCTTAAAAACAGTATTTAGGGAAATTGTTTGTGCCTCCGTTTGTTTCTTACATTCCAGGGTTATCATCATTGGAGGCAACATGCCTCAGAGTGTGACCAGAAGGCTCACAAGGGCACCTGCCTCAGGCGGCATGTGGCATGTCTTATGAATTATGCATCATCGGCATATGGACAGTGGAGGCCGCCTAAAAACAAGTAGCTGCTTATCATTGCCACAGTTGTACATCACCTTCCCGCGGCCTGATAAAGGCCGTTGTACTCTAGATGAGAGCTGGGATTGTTTCTTCTGGGTGTTCTCTAGAGACTGAGCGTCAGAAACTTAATGGCTTCTGAATGGAAGTGATGTTTGGCATCGTTTAGTGTTGCTGGTCTATGAAAAATACATTCATTGTGGTAAATAAGATATTTGAGGTAACATTAATGCCTGATAAATATATATTAAATTAGTCAGCTTTCTTTTCCCCAAAAACCTTTTCTCTCCTACTGTTGCGCTTTTGCAGTTTGGTACAACTGCCAAGATTAACTGTAATCCCTTGTCCTTCTGTTTGAATTAAAAAAAGGAATGGCTGTTAGGTCTTGTCATCATGCCAAAAAATGAACTAATTATTTTCTTCTAAGTGGAGACCTGGATGATAGGATGGGTTTTTTTTTTGTGGTTAAAAAATATCAGTCAGGTCCATTGAATTTGACGTCAGCTCAACTAGTGATCACCGACATTCTCAAGTGATTCTTGAGAATGTCTGTGATCCATTTGATCTGCAGTTAATACAATATGCTGCATACGTAAGAGGTGAAGCTGGTGGTTTTTTCTAAAATTGTAATTGGGATTTTATTTTAGAAGTTCACTTGGGTTTCACCAAAGCTGTCTCTTAACAGTAAAATGTGTGAATATTTTTTGAAAAATCCTCAATGTAGCCAAGTGTTTTGAAAAAGGACTTACAGTTCCTCCTCCTAACGTGCCAGTTAGAAAAAAAAAAAAAAAAAGGACTTGATCCTTTGAGTGGAAAGCCTTTTTCTAACATATTTCTAGCATTTCCTTGACTGATATCTTAAACTTTGCTGAAAATAATTTAACCCTGTTGTCTGATATAATGATGCCAATGAGCCTGGATTCTGTTGAGTAGAATGACCCCACCTGGCTGTGATATTTTTAGTTCTTCTGTCTGCTTTTCTTAGGATATGTATTATCACATTATCCTTCCTTGTTGGCACTTCTTGACTCTTTCTACATTTAACTTATTTCCACTACAGGTTTGGAAATCAGATCCTGAGTGTGTTAGAATTCTGTTTAAAATAAGAGGAAGTGTGTGCTAGTAATGATCTGAGGAGAACTCCTTTGAAGGAAGCACCTACCATTCTGTGCTTTTATGATCACTCTATCAATTCTGTAAAACTCTCTCCCTCTCAGCTCCCTCTATGTGTACTAAAGGATGAGGAGATAAAGGCAGTCTTGTTGAAAAATTTCTCTACAGGCATCATTGTAATTCTAGCAGTCCTCAACATGGTCATTTGTACTCTAAGAAAAATACCTTATTGTAGTTCTTTAATTAAACAGAAAGTACCCACTTGAGAATAACTATACACAGCAAGACTTATAGGTAGACTTTCTATGTAATTAAATCAGCCATATGCATATAACGACATATACAGTTTGTCTAAATGAGTGATGTAATTGTGAATTAAAATATGTTTATTACCCTTTATTGCAGCCCATCTTAAATTATTTGGAAGATTTGGTACACTTTGTTAGGTAAGATGACATTCTTTTTTCTTGTTCATTGCTTCAGATTTCTGCTGATAGGCTGTTGTTCTCTTTCAGTCCCAGCTGGGCCCAGGGATTGTGCAGGGTGCCTCCACTGGCCTAGATCTTCAGAAGAGTTTTTTCCACTTTATGATCAGTGTTGTAGTTGTTCAGCAAGCATAGTGAGCCATTATTAACCATCACAGACACTAGCCACTTAGTGAGTCCACTTTGCTTCTGCTGCTTTTTTCTTTCCTTTCTGAGCCTGGCCTCTTTCCTGTCCTCTATCCTACTCCTGCCTTCCATCCATTTCTTCTCCCAGTGCCATCTCCTAGCACAGACGCTTTCTTTTGTTTAGCAATAACAACAACAATTCATTATTGTTGTTAGCACAGTGCTTAACATTAAAAAGTACTCACTAAATATATAGATAGGTTTTTTAAAAATAAATGAATACATCTAAAAATTACTTTAGCCAATTTTCATTAAAATAAGAAAAGGGGCTCTTCAAAGTAATAGGTACCAGGAAATCTAGGCTAAGTCTGGCTACTACAAATTAATCGCAAGTTTGTATGTTTCTCGAAAGTTTCAGAAAGGAAAATGCAATGAGTTGTACATCACCTATTATCTGGTAGAGGAAAGTATGCCAGTGTACCAGGAGAAACAGTATTTTTTTTTCTTAGTACATATTTCTGTATTAATGGTCATTCAAGGAACGAAATATTGACAGTCTCTTCATAGTAATTTTATAATAAGCTGCAGAAATTTTTTCTCAGTTAAAAAATATAATGAGCATCTAATATGTGCAAGGCACTGTGCCAGGAGCTGATCATTCAACGGAGAATAGTTTGATTTCTCTTTGATGGTTTCTACCATCAGAGAGAAATCTTTTTATATCCCATGGAGTGAGTTAATAGTAACAATAACATTCATTGAGCTCTTAGCTCTGCCAGGCCCCCATCCAAGTGTATACAGGCATTAGCATGTTAATTCCTATACATCTTATTGGTACTATTAATTATTCTGCTTTTTACACTTAAAGAAATTGAGGCGAGGGGAAGTTAAATAATTTTTCCAAGGTTACATGGCTTGTAAGTGGTAAGAGATTTGAACCCAAGTAAGGCTGACTGGCTCTTGGGTACAGGCTTTTAACGACTATTCTATGTTTCTTTTCTATGGGTATAAGAAGATGAAGAGGAGTAAGTTTATGGGAGTTGGAGGTGGGCAAAGGCCATTAGTTTGCAATATGTTAAATTTGACTTGCCTGAAGACATCAAGAATGGAGGTATGCAGTGGGCCATGGGGTATTCAGGTCTGCAGTTGGGCAGAGAGATCTGGGCCAATCAACATTTAGGTGATTTTTTTAGGCGTCAACAGTACATGGCTGGAATATGAAACCATAGGGAGAAAGCCTATGAAAGGTATGAGATGAATACATTTTTAAAATCTACCTTCAGAAAATCCAAGAATATATATTAAATTATAATTCAGTAAAAATACCAGTACAGAGAGTTCACATAATGTAAATAAAGATATGTAGCCCTTTGGCAATTGAATGTATATGCACATGTTAGGTCCTGGGGTTGAGCTCAGCTAGTAAGGGGGAATCGGTAGCAAGCATTTGTCTCATTTGGTAATGGCCAACCTTGTGTTGGGGTCTCATTGCCTCAGGTTCTCATAACGCTTTTCAGGAAGGTGCTGTCATCCTCGTTTTATAGTTGAGGAAACTGAAGCCCAGAAGATTAAGTAATTTGTCAGGTGTCAAGGTTGTACAATAGTAAGTGGCAAAGCTTGGATTTTATCTTAGTCAGTTTGGGCTGCTATGACAAACTAGCATAGATTGAGGGGCTTATAAACGACAGAAGTTTATATCTCACAGTTCTGGAGGCTGGGAAGTCCAAGATCAAGGCAGATTCAATACCTACTAAGGGCCCATCTTCTGGTCATATTCTCAACCTTGCATGACAGAAGGGGTGAGGGAGCTCCCTGGGGCACTAATGCCTCATGACCCAATCACCTACCTACCAAAGGCCCCACCTCCAAATATTATCACATTGGGCATTAAGATTTAACCTATAGATTTGGAGGGGGACACACATTCAGTCTCTATCAGCTTTAGAGCCAGGGCTTTTGACTGCCCTTTGCTTCTACCCCTCCTGCACAGTTGGGCCACCAGAACAGTAGTAGATGTGAAAGCTTTTGCTATGTAAACAGGTTTGCTCCACTCACAAACATGCCACTGGACATGCAGCTGAGGCCCAAGGTTGCCTTTGATACTGCAGAGAAGAAATAACCCAGTGGGAAAAGCATTCCATCACTCCCATAAAAGCTCCCAGAACAGCTTTGGGAAGGGAAGGTTCACTTTGTAGCCAGACAGGAACCCAGGTGCATGCTGCACAGTGAGACACAAAGTGCCCTGCTAGCTCCTTCACCCTTGGACTGCTCTCACCCCACCCGGGCAGCAAGCGCCGCTTCCTAGGTAGGCTGCTCTGCCTCCCACCCTCTCTGACTGTGCAGTGACATGGATGGGAGCCACTGATCTGCTTCTCATGAAATCCAATTATTCAGGCAGAAAAGATGACTTCCTGGCAGAGCCCACAGGAAGCATCCCCCAAGCCCCAGGAAACAAAACAAATACAGCTCTTCCTATCATTTTGACATCCTCTTTCTGCCCACCCCTCCCCAACAAGACAGACAGCAGAAATGTGGACTCAGCACTTTTACTTTTAACTCTTTCTTGCCATTAATGTTCATGAATGATTCTTCTTAGGGCCAAAGGCTTCTGTCTTTCTCCCTTCCTCTGTTGTCTTTCTGTGTTTTTGTTTTTGTTTTTAAATTAAATTTTGGGATACATGTGCAGAACGTGCAGGTTTATTACATAGGTATACACATGCCATAATGGTTTGCTGCACCCATCAACCCGTCTTCTACATTAGGTATTTCTCCTAATGCTATCCCTCCCCTAGCCCCCTACCCCTCAGTGGGCCCCGGTATGTGATGCTCCCCTTCCTGTGTCCATGTGTTCTCATTGTTCAACTCCCACTTTAGGTACATTCCTAAGAGCCATCTTCTCCCCAGTACTCTTACTGCTCCACATCTTGGAGAACTTATCTTATGGATTCCACAACTTCGAGGTGTTTATAACCGCATTGTTACTTTAGGGATGTCTAAATGTTGTAGGATACTATCACTGTCATACACACACACTTATTTCGATGGGTTTGGTTGTTATTATCCAAGGCTTGAGTTAATACCACAGAGGAGCTCTGGAACTGAGATGGCCCCAGCAAGGGAGCAGAATCTTGGGTGAAGTGGCTCTTTTTAGCCAAGGACCATTACTGGGGAGGAACTCAGCTATGAGCCATTCACAGCCAACAATCTTGGCATCTAGAAGACTGATTACTTCAGTCCCGGAGCAGTGCTCTGGGCAGGACTGCAGCATCCTCTGCAACATCTTTCTACCTGGTTCACCCACACTTACCTTCCTACCTGGTTCACCCACACATACCTTCCTGTCTGGTTCACCCACACATACCCTGATCTTTTCAGGATCTTCAGCTGTTTCTTGCAGAAATCACCTTGACAATATTCAGCTTATTCAACTGAAAACATCTCCTCAGTGTTCTTTTTCTCTACACTGCATTATGAAATGGAGGTCTTTGTAATGAACAAGAAACAAGCCAACAAAATAATGGGGAAGATCTGGTTTTTCTTTTCTCCTTTATGTTACCATTGTCACCATCCTAATTTTGGCCTTAATTATATCTATTTGGATTTATGAATGGCTTCTTTTTTTTCTTTTTACAGTTTTATGGAGGTATAATTGACCTTAAACTTTACATATTTAAAATATACAACTTGATGAGTTTGGACATATATATACACCTATGAAACCACTAAGGTAGTGAACATTTCTATTACCACCACTCCTAAATTTTATCATGCCCCTTTGTAGCCTTTGTAATCCTTCCTTCTGTCCCAGCTCCATTCTCCCCAGGCAACTACTGACCTGCTTTCTCTTGCTGGTTAGTTTGTATTTTCTTTTCTTTTTTTCTTTTTCTTTCTTTCTTTTTTTCTTTTTTTTTTAGACAGAGTCTCACTGTGTCACCCAGGCTGGAGTGCAGTGGTGCGATCTTGGCTCACTGCATCCTCTGCCTGCCTGGGTCAAGCAATTCTCCTGCCTCAGCCTCCTAGGTAGCTGGGACCACAGACATGCACCACCATGCCCGGCTAATTTTTTGTATTTTTAGTAGAGACGGAGTTTCACCATGCTGGCCAGGCTGGTCTCAAGCTCCTAACCTCGGGATCCACCTGCCTCGGCCTCCCAAAGTTCTGGGATTACAGGCATGAACTATTATGCCCGGCTTAGTTTGTATTTTCTAGAATTTTATATAAGTGGAATCGTACAGTAAGTACTCTTTTTTTGGGGGGACAGTCTGGCTTCTTTTACTTACCAAAGGTTTTTTTTTTTTGACTCACATTACTGTATATATAGTTTCTTTTTATTGTTAAGTCATTTTCCATTGTGATTGATATATCATAGATTGCTTTTCCATTGACCTAGTTGGTGGACATTTCAGTTGTTTTCATTTTTAACCACTACAAATAAAAGTGCTATGCACATTTGAATACAAGTCATTATGTGGACATCCTCTTTAATTTCTCTTAGGTGCTTAGGAGTAGAATGGCCAGATCACATGATAGGTTTATATTTAAATTTATAAGAAACTGCCAAACTGTTTTCCAAAGTGATAGTACCATTTTAACAGTTTCACCAAACATTGATGAGAGTTACGTTTGCTCTACTTCTTCACCAACATTTGGTATTGTGGGTCTTAAATTTTAGGCAGTCTAGTGACTGTGTATTGGTATCTTATTGTGGCTTAATTTGCATTTTCCTAGCTCAAGTTTACTAAAATTTTTCTCCTATGTTTTCTTCTAAAAGTTTTATGTTTTAGCTCTTACATTTATGTCTGTGCCCCATTTTGAGTTAATTTTGGTTTATGGTGTTAGGAAAGGGTTTAATTTTTTAAATATGTGGATACCTGTTGCTCTAGAACTATTCATTGAAAAGACTTCCCTTTACCTGTTAAACCTTTTTCAAAAGTCAATTGACTATATATGTGTGGATCTCTTTCTAGATTCTATTCTGCTGCATTGATCTGTATGCCTCTCTTTATGCTGAGACCACACTTTATTGATTCTGTAGCTTCAAAATAAGTCTTGAAATCAGGTAGTATATAAATCCTTCAACTTTTTAATCTTTCTCAAAAGTGTTGGCTGTTCAAGGTCTTTAATATTTTCCCATTAGTTTTAGAATTAGCTCATTGCACTGACCACAACCTCTAGTTCAATGTTGAATAAAAAGCAGTGTGAATGAGAAGAGATCCTAATCTCAGGGAATAAATTTATTGTCTTTTACCATTAAGAATAGTATTAGCTATAGGTTTTTCATACATCCCCATCATCACCATGAGGAAGTTTCCTTCTATTCTTGCTTTGCCAACAGTTTTTTATTTTTTCATGCATGGATTTGAATTTTGTCAAATGACTTTTTTTTTTCATCTACTGGTATAATCTAACAGTTTTTCTTCTTTATTCTGCAGTTATCACCTTAGCAATATAAGGAATTGTGTCAAGCGGAAATATCACCAGCTTTCTTTTGCCCAAAAATGCATAATAAAATGGAGGTCTTTATAATGTTAAAGCAACAGTGGAGAAGACCTGGGTTCCATTTTCTCCTTTAGTTACCATTGTCACCATCCTACTTTTGGCCTTAATTACTTCTAATTTTGATGAGTTGACTGGCTTCTTAACTGTTCTTCCCATCCAGTCTCTCTTCCTTCCTGTCATGAATTGAGAAAAACCTCCTTGAAGAACACTCCTGGCTATATTGTTTTTTTCCTCTTAACAAAAATAATCCCTGGCTTCTCATTACCCACAGAATAATCTGCTCAGCAGGGATGCCAGTGTCTCCCACAGTCTAGTGTCAGGGACACAGTCATCTTTGTCTAGGGATAGCCCATTCCTACCTTCCTTCTTGATACAGTGGAAATATGGTCACTTCTCCTATGTTTTTATAACTTAGGACACTTTATATTTCATATTTCCCACAAGATTGGAAGTACCCAAGGATACTAGCCATGTTGTACCTATTTTTATATATTCATAGTTCCTTCATGGTATAGTGCCTTGTATGTGGCAGGCATTTTACTTGTGTTTGCAGAAGGAATAGATACACATAGCCTATATAATTTCCATATATATATATATACCAAATAAGAGAATATATCTCTGGTGCAAATGAAGAATATTTTCTTCACCTCCTCTTTTATAAGTACCCTTTAATTATATGATAGCTGCTGAGTCACAACTTTTTTTTTTTGTCATTGGTCTTTGAAAAACTTAGTGTCTTGGATCAGACATATTTATTTTTTATTTATTAATTTTTTTTTTTTTAGAGACGGAGTCTCGCTCTGTCGCCCAGGCTGGAGTGCAGTGGCGCGATCTCAGCTCACTGCAAGCTCTGCCTCCCGGGTTCACGCTATTCTCCTGCCTCAGCCTTCCAAGTAGCTGGAACTACAGGCGCCCACCACCAGGCCCAGCAAATTTTTTTGTATTTTTAGTAGAGACGGAGTTTCACCATGTTAGCCAGGATGATCTCCTGACCTCGTGATCTACCTGCCTCGGCCTCCCAAAGAGACATTTTTATTTTTAAGGATACAACGTGTTGTAGAAATGCGATAGAACGCATATGTGGAATTTTATAACTTTGAAGCAGCTTTTCGGTTTGTGAGTACTCATCATTACTGACAACTTACTTTTCTGACCATCACCAGAGGAATCCAATTAATGATTGTTTGGAGAAAAAAATAAGAAAGGAATCCAAACTAATATACACAAAAATTCCCTTCTTTGATACTGATTGAACCTAATAGCTCTTGTTTTGAATTTCATAATTCTAGAAGAGTTAAACATGAAAATGTATCTCTAAACAATGCAGCCTCTGTTTTCCACCAAAAGGCAGTGATTGTGTTGAGCATTTTAACTGGTTATCAGACCTCAGGCTGCCGGTTTGAAGAGTGAACTTTGGCAATAGGAACTTGGCTCTCAATTCTGTTTTGCAACTGGCTAGAATGTGAATAAACTTCTTATTGAAAGACATATCTTCTCAAAGAAGGAGAGGAATAAAGCCCTCAACCTAATAACCTTCCTCCTTTCTGACAGCCCCCAGCCTCCACATACCTTTTTAGAAAGCATCTTCAGAGAGAGAGGTTTTTAGATGTCCAAAACCTCAGAGAACTAGACAGTTCTTGCTCACTAGTAATCCTCATCTTGGGAGATTTATTCTTTGCTAAGTCCCTGCACCAGGAGTGTGGTTTTCTTTCTGACTTCTCCCTTTTTAAGGAATTGCACAAATACCACAAACCTTTTGTGCTTTTTGTTACTCAACTCTTTCTTTTTTGCTTTTATTAGAGTCCATCTCTGTTTCTGGCAGGATGATGGCTTTAACATGCTGCACATGGTGTCCAGGTGGGCCCTTCTCTCCAGCTCATGACATGGTTGTGGCTTTCTTTCAGAGTGGCACTTTGGGGCAGCATCCTGTTAATCCGAGACAGGTTTACCTCTTTCTGTGTCCCTCTGTGCCCTTCTTTCATCCCAGAGCCCGCCATCTTAACCAAAGTCTTTGAGTTTTCAAGAAGGTGATAAAAATCTTTATAAACCTTTGCATTCCATAGAATTGTTGACATTCTCTAAATGGAGCAGAAACATTTGAGACATGTTGGAAGCCTTGCCTGGCATTGATCATTTCTAACAGTGACCTTTTCTCCTTACACAGTATCTTCTCTTCTGGAAAAGCCTACCTGTATTTCCCGTCCTGAGTCCCCCACTCCACCCCACCCCACCCCCACTATGCATTAGTTGCCCCACATTAGTGTGTTCTTAACAATTTTCTACTTGTTGCCATGTCAGCACCTATGTATTGTATGACGATTTTCTGATTGATTTTTTTTTTTTTTTTTTTTTTTTGGTAATTAGGTGGGGTCCTAAATAACAGGAAGGGATTTATTCATATCCTTACTTTATCTCAGGTGTCTTATCTTAGTAAGTGCTTAATTCATGTTTGTGAATGGGCTGGTCCATGCCATTTAGAACTTTTTGTTTTTGTTTTTGTTTTTGTTTTTGATACAGAGTCTTGCTCTGTCACTCAGGCTGGAGTCCAGTGGCATGATCTCAGCTCACTGGAACCTCCGCTTCCCTGGTTCAAGCAATTTTCCTGCCTCAGCCTCCCGAGTAGCTGGGATTATAGACGCCCGCCACCATGCCCGGCTAATTTTTGTATTTTTAGTAGAGATGAGGTTTCGCCATGTTGGCCAGGCTGGTCTCGAATTCTTGAGAATTGCCTGCCTTGGCTTCCCAAAGTGCTGGGATTATAGGCATAAGCCACTGCGCCTGGCCTTCATTTAGAACTATTTTAACCACTGTCCTCACCTTGTGTGCTAGATGAAGAATGTGTTCCAGCGGCCACAGCAGCAAAACTGATCTGAGAAACAATTCTATCAAAATTTGTACAGTGTTCTCATCCCAATTCTGGCAGATATTAAGTGTTGTAGAGCTTGTTTACAAGAAACAGATTAAACTTAAAGAGAAAGCTTCTTCCACCCTGGCTCTTTATTTTATTTGAATTTTTATTTGTTTTTTTAGACTGGCTTGTAGAATGTTTATGTTGATGGAATGAAGACAATGAAGACGAACTTTCTTAATATTCCTCAGCATGCTCCTGGTTTTCAGATTTAAAAGCTCTTGCTATTAGGGGAAGATCTGCTTTTCAGACTTAGTAACTGATAAGCTTACATAACTATATACATTATGAAAACATTTTATCTCTTAGAAGGAATATACTTTTATTCAGGGGATCCAGTTTTGGGTTTGTGTGTGTTTGTGGAGGTGGGGGTAGGTTAAGTGTGGTTTAGCCAATTTTTAAAATATGTAATAGAGAGTAGGAAGGGGTCAGTTTCTCACCTATGGCTCATGTAGAAAATGACCTGGTTGGCCTCAGTTAGTTCACATTTTTATCATCTAGTATACAGGATAGTTTTAGAGTCTGTGTCCTCCTTACTTTAAATGCACACTCACCCCCCTTCCCAGTCTGCACCTCACTGTTGTGCTTTCTGTAGCCCTAGTGAACCAAAAATCATGAAATAGAATGGATGAATAAGACCCCTACCAGGACTCTAGCTTATGCGTATAATCCCAGCATTTGGGGAGGCCAAGACAGGAGGATTGCTTGAAGCCAGGAGCTTTTGAGACTAGCCTGGGCAACAAAGTGAGACCCCATTTCTAAAAAAAAAAAAATTTTTTTTTAATTAGCTAGATATGGTGGTGTGCACCTACAGTCTTAGCTACTGGGGAGGCTGAGGTGGGAGGCTCGCTTGTGCCCAGGAGTTTGAGGCTGCAGCGAGCTATGATCATGCACTGCACTACAGCTGAGGCAATAGAGTGAGACCTGTCTCTTAAAAAGAAGGAAGAGAAGAAAGAAAAAATCCACACCAATGAGCCTTCCTTCTGATTTCTGGATGACAATCAGATGCATCCTGCCTTTGACACACCAAATAGAAGTTAGTCCCAGAATGATCAGCTTAGGGGGCCTCAGACACAGTTTGTGCTTCATGGTACAGGGGATAAAAAATATCTTGATTAAGCCCTTACAAAGAGCCCTGAATGGAGGTATTGAGTAAACCTAAATTAATAGGGAAGAAGGGAAAAGGAGGTACAGGTGCTAACACTTTTTATTTTTTTATTTTTTATTTATAAATAGAGACAGGGTCTTTCTATATTGCCCAGGCTGGTTTCGAACTCCTGGCCCCAAGCAATCCTCCTGCCTCAGCCCTGCAAAGTGCTGGGATTATAGGTGTGAGCCACGACACCAGGCCAGGTGCTAATACTTTTAAAAACACTTTGCACGTATCATTTCATTTAGTCTTTAAAACAACTTTGAAAGCAGGTATTGTTCCTGTTTTACTGCAGAAAAACGTAGACATCAAGAGAATAAGTAATTTGCCTGAAGTCACACAAATAGTAAGTGGCAGAGGATGGCTTCCAACTTAGATCTCTGACCCTAGAGCTTGTACTATTTTCCTTATACCACATTGTCCACTGGCTTATTGTTAAGTGGCTGCTGATAGTGTGATAAGACCATACTGGAAAGTGGGGAGAAAAGACAGGGGTTGGGAGACAGAAGGTGAACCATATGTAGAGAATCTGACATGGTACATCATCTCATTAAGTTTCTATTTTATTTTTTTCATCTTCTCAGAAGGAAAAGCCTTTTCACTTTTTAAAGTCTCTGCCTTATTCTCTTTTGCACAGGTCTTCATTTAAGTTTCTTGATTGAATTTTTTTTTTCTTTTTTTTTTTGGTGACAAAATCTCACTCTGTCCCCCAGGCTGGAGTGTAGTAGTGTAATCTTGGCTTACTGTAACCTCCGCCTCCCAGGCTCAAGCGATACCTCCCACCTTAGCCTCCCAAGTAGCTGGGACTACAGGCATGCACCACCACACTTGGCTAATTTTTAAAGTTTTTTCTGTACAGACAAGGTTTCACTTTATTGCCCCTTCTGGTCCCAAACTCCTAGTCTCAAATGATCCTCCGGCCTCAGCCTCCCAAAGCACTGGGATTACAAACATGAGCCACCTCACCCACTGCCCATGGTTCCATCATCTGGAAGGGTATAAAGTATAAGGTTAAAAGAAACCATTCCTTCTAGACTTTCATCCTTGCTCCCATCTCAGTATTTTAAAATATAACATGGAAGTGGTTCATATCAGCACTTCTAGCAATGATGCTGTTGTTAACAGTGGAAATGCATTTGGAGACCTTCTCATTGGCTTGTTTCTGAGCTCAACTTTCACTGACAGTCTTCCCAATATATGAGAATAAATTATATATTTTTCACCATCAATCATTTTTTTGTTGTTATTTAAGACATTTCACTAAAATATATGAGAATAAATTATATATTTTTCACCGTCAATCTTTCTTTGTTGTTCTTGTTATTTAAGACATTTCACTAATTCTCTTTGCTATACTACAGACATCGTCTTGGTAGCAGAGGCACTCACATACATCCATACATCAATCTCAGTGTTTCTTCTACAAAGGTTTGCAGAGATACTTTATTCTGTTTTGTTTTGCTCAACAAACTGTGATTTGAAAGTAGCTCCATAGGAAACTTTTTTCCTTCTGCCTAGGAGAAAAAGGTGGTAGTTTTATATAACTCTATTAGGAAGATGTCTTAAGGGGTCAAAACATTAAGATCACAGAAAAGTTAACATTTTAGCATTTTGTTTATATGCTTCCTTTTCATGAAAAACTTTTCTTGCCCTGGCAGTTTCTAATTTTCTTTTATTCTTTGCGCTATTTAGATAGAATTTTCCCCCATTTTCTCATTAAAAAGAAAAAAAGCAGTGTGCGAGTAGAGGCAATTTGAAGCAATGGAAAGATAGTTGAGCTACAGAAGTTTGGTTTGAATTACAGCGTTGCTGCATCCTAGTTTGTGGGACCATTAACAAGTTACTTATCCTTTTGGAACCTTGGATTTTTAAATCTGTAAAATTAGTATAGAACTGCCTTCCAGGTTTTAAATAATAAGTGAGGAGATGTATGCGAAGTGTCCACGATTGTCAGTACACTTCCTCCTTCCCCTTTCCTTTTTTTAATTAAGCTTTTTAAAAATGATTTGCTTTTGAAGGCTTTGAATTTATTTTTCATTTTTAAAATTAACAAATAAAAAGCCGGGTGCGGTGGCTCGTGCCTGTAATCCCAGCACTTTGGGAGGCCGAGGTGGGCGGATCACTTGAGGTCAGGAGTTTGAGACCAACCTGGGCAACATGGCAAAACCCCATCTCTACTAAAAATACAAAAAATTAGCCGGGTATGGTGGTGCACACCTGTAGTCCCAGCTACTCAGGAGGCTGAGGCAGGAGAATCACTTGAACCTTGGAGGCCAAGGTTGCCATGAGCCAGGATCATGTCACTGTACTCCAGCCTGGGTGACAGAGTGAGACTCTGTCTCAAGAAAAATAAAAATAAAAATTGCGTGTATTTCTGGTGTACAACATGACATTTTGATATAGTTATGCATTGTGGAATGGCTAAATCAAGGTAATTAACACATGCATTATCTCACACACTTATCATTTTTTTGTGGTCCTTCTTAAATACTTAATTTAGTTAGACTTACCTCCTAATGCCAGTTCTTTGTAAGGGGCAGTATAAATACCTACTTGACTGAGTAAGTGAAAATGTAACTTTAAGAGAAACTCTACTGTGACATTTGATAAGGCCAACTGATAGAATGGGAGATAATTCACAGTGTTGGTTTTCTTCATAAGCAATCTGTTCTTCAGGTACTGTATTGACTAATATGATGTTCTTCTCTGTCTGTTATTGGTGTATAGGAATGCTTGTGATTTTTGCACATCAATTTTATATCTTGAGACTTTGCTGAAGTTGCTTATCAGCTTAAGGAGATTTTGGGCTGAGACGATTGAGTTTTCTAAATATACAATCTTAAGTTTCTCTTTATTGTTTTTGCAAAAAAACACAAAGCTTTTGAAGAAGGGCCTTAAACTGAGTTGTATTTGATTTGAAATAATGAGCTGCTTATGGACATTTGAGTTTGGGATAGGAAAAAAACTTTTAAAACAGAATATGAGCAAATTCTTTTCTCTTAATGACGATTATTTTGCCTGGACCCATTTACTGAAAATTATTTGAGGATGTACAGTTCTGATTATAAATCACCGCCCTAAAAGTACTCTATGCTCTCAAAAGGCCCCGTCCAAAAGTGAACACGTGCTTCAGTTTGTTATGACTGAGCCACCGATTGTGCAACACACTTTTGATAAGTCACTGATGTCTGTTAGCCCTGTTTGCGTGACATAAGAGTGATTAATACTCTTAGGCAACCTAGGTTTGTGAGAAATGGGAACCACTGAAAATGCCATAATATTTTGCAAACATGTAATATGCTGTATACATTTTGATAATAATGTTTATTATAGACTAGGAGATTAACAAGAAATCTCTTGAATACAAGGAATCATCAATGGTGAGATTCTTTATGAAATGTGTTATTCAATCAATTTAGCAAATATTTATGGAGTGCCTACTCTGTGGTAGGCAGTATTCTAAGCTTTGGGGAAAGAGCAGTGAACAAAAGCGTCAAATACCTCTGCCCTCATAAGTTTATATTCCAGAAGGGGGAAGATGGACAATGAATGGATGAATAAGTAAGATATATAGTGTGCCAGATGGTGATAAATGCTATGGAGAAAAATTAAACACAGGGAAGGGATAGAGGGTTCCTGTGGGCCTGAGTGTTGCTGTATTTTTAGGCATATGATGAGTAAAGGCCTCACTGAGAAGGTGAGTCTGAGCTAAGATGTTAAGGAGATAAGGAGGCAAGCCTTTGGGATGTCGTGGGGAGAGGCATTCCAGGCCAGGAGAACAAACAGCAGGTGCAGAGGCTCTGAGGTTAGAGCAGGCCAGACATGTTGGTGAGTAGGGAATGAGAGTGGAGAGGATGAGGCCAGGGTAAATGGTGTGTTGGGACAGCTTAGGAGACCAATCTTGGCTTTTACTCTGGATGGTAGGAGTCTTGAGTAGAGGAGTGACATGATATTTTGATATTTTGTTTGGAAAGGTCACTTTGACTTTGGGGTCTAAAATGGACTGCAGGGAGCAAGGACTGAAGAAGGAATGCTTTCCTGCTTTGCTAAACACAATGATAGTGCAAACAGTCAACTGTATCTTTGTAGAATAGATTAGCAAATTTAAAAAGTTGCAGCACCTTGTGATGATCAGTCTGAAACTCGGTTTTCAGTATGCGTGGGTCTATTCAGCAAGTTTTTATTGATCATGTACTATTTATTAGGCATTGTGTTAGCCTCTGGAGATGCTCACAGGTATGGGATATAGAGAAGATGTGAGGGTTGAAATGAGTTGAAATGACTGACTGCTGGTCTTCTCTGGAAGGTGTTTGATTTTTTTTCCTCACTAAATTTTACCAGTTTTTAGCCAGGTGTCATAGCTCATGCCTGTAATCCCAGCAGTTCAGGAGGCTGAGGGAGGATCACTTGAGCCCAGGAGTTTGACCAGCCTGGGCAACATAGGGAGACCCCATCTCCACAAAAATAAATAAATAAATAAATTAGCCAGGTATGGTGATGTGCACCTGTGGTCCCAGCTACTCCAGAGGCTGAGGCAGGAGGATCACTTGAGCCTATGAGGTTGAAGCTGCAGTGAGCCATGATCATGCCACTGCACTCCAGCATGGGTGACAGTAAGACCCTGTCTCAAAACAAAAGTTTTTTACTGGTTTTTGAAATTCAGATTTTCAGGTTTACCATTTCTGAAAGTGAAGTACAGAAAAATTAAAATAAAATTGAAGGTCTGTGTTTGTTAGGTTTAGTCCATCAAGATTCCACAACATATTTGTGGATTAAAAGAGCTTATGTTTTTAGGTTGCAGGTTGTACATCACTCATGAACAGCAGTGGCACAGCTATATCAATTTAACAAGCATTTGCAGAATTATTGCTATGTGTCAACTGCTGTGTCTGATATGGAAGATACACAGACGATTAAGATGTGTTTTCTGTCTTTGTGGAGCTCAGAGTTTAGGAGAGGAGACACATGCACATTAATTTCAACCCACAGTGACTTCAGTACATGTCCTTGTAGAGATCCAAATGAAGGTTAATGGGAGAGTCAGAGAGAGACCTTATTCAAATTGGGAAGATTTTATATGACCAGGATATCTATTCCAATGTGACATTTGTAGATCTTCATGGACTAAAACATTAGGTCATTTTTCACAATATAAAGTGTCATATATATATATATATATATATTTTTTTTTTTTTTTTTTAAGACAGGGTCTAGGTCTGTCACCCAGGCTGGAGTGCATTGGCCCAATCCCAAGTAGTCGGGACTACAGACATGCACCACCGTGCCTGACTAATTTTGTACTTTTCACAGAAAAGTACAAAATTACTGGCTGGTCTTTAACTTCTGGCATCAGGCTGGTCTGAAACTTCTGGGCTCAAGCGATCTTAAACTTCCCAGGCTGGTCTGAAACTTCTGGGCTCAAGCGCTCCGCCTGCCTCAGCCTTCCAAAGTGCTGGGAATACAGGCATGAACCCCTGCACCCTGCCTAAGTGTCATTAAAAATTTGATCTGTTATGTAGGCACTAGGTAGAATGTCTGTCAGATGCATATTTTCAAAGCTGCAGATGCATAAATTGTGCAAGGAGGCACCAAGACTATAAAAAAACAATTTGTGTATACGCTTTTAAAAGGAAAACAAAAAAATAGTTCAAGATGATTGGGTGCTGGATAGCAGAGAAGCATTGCAATAGACATACTGAAAGAGTAGCAAGAGAAAGTTTTAAATATTATCTCCTAATACAACAAAAATACAAGGAACTCCTATTGTCTGGCGTCAGGTTTTGAGCAGCCTCCTGTTATTGATAGGATATATTTGTTTGTTGATGATCAGTAAACAAGGCTTTTTTTTTTTTTTTTTTTTGCGGCAGCTTTATTGAGATATAATCTATGAGGCATACACTTCACTATTTCCAGTGTACAATTCCGTGGTTTTTAGTATAGTCAGAGCTGTGGAACAATCATCACAATCAATTTTAGAACATTTTCATCATCCCCAAAAGAAACAACACATCCATTAAACATCACTGTCCATTCTGCCCTTAGCAACCACTAACCTACTTTTTGTCTTTATAGATTTACCTGTTCTGAACCCTTCGTATCAATGGAATCATATATTTGTCCTTTTATGTCTGCCCTCATTCATTTAGCATAATGTTTTGAAGGTTCATCCATGTTGTAGCATGCACCAGTACTTCATTCCTTTTGATTTCCAAATAATATTCCGTGGTGTGGATACACAAATTTCATTTATCCATGCATCGGTTGATGAGCATTTGAGTCATTTTTACTTTTTGGTTATATGAATAACGCTGCTGTGAACATTTGAAGGCACAGTACTTTTCCGGGTCACATTATCATGGAGGATAGTGAATCACAGGCCAGGGTCCTCACCATCACCCTAACTGCTGCGGGTGAAGAGCTGGACATCAGCAGATCAGCGCCAGTGAGCTTCCTGGGCTTCTGCCTCCTTGACACACTTACATTTGTAGGTCACCTGCTCAGGTTTAGGCTTCTGATAGGAGACCACCACAAACAGGAACAAATGCCTGTGGCTGGGCCAGCGAGCCCATAACTATGATGGGACATCCACAAGTATCTGGCCCTGGAGAGAAGATGGAAAGAAGGAGCCAGAGTCAGGCATAGCGCAGCCTGGCCAGACCTCTGTTGACCTCAGCTTTCCTGTCTAAGATACTCTAGGATACTCTGTGTCTGTGGCAACTTCTAGAGAAACAGAGTTTCTATAAAACACTGCTCATCCCTGCCCTTATCCCACTCCAAATTTCATATTGAAAAAGAAAAACCATATGGGAACTGAGAGAGAGCATATGGGTGTGAGGTGAAACATACGGGCCGATAGAGGCAGGGCTGTGGTACACGTCTGCTTGTCTTGGTTACTTGTCTGTTGCTTTTTAATGTGTTCCTTTTTTCTCTCAGCAATTTTGTTCTTGGAAGATTTGCTTTTCCCTTCCCTTGTGCATGATTTAATCTCGAATGAGACGAGTGATATAAAAAAATCTCCAGAAATGGTTTCTTGCTCAGACCTGCATCTCCATTCTGCATGT
This sequence comes from Colobus angolensis palliatus, assembly GCF_000951035.1. Lineage (NCBI taxonomy): Eukaryota > Metazoa > Chordata > Mammalia > Primates > Cercopithecidae > Colobus > Colobus angolensis. The sequence continues at coordinate 378,933 of NW_012121821.1, forward strand.
CTCCGTGGGGTGCTGAGTCTGGGACCACGAGGACAAAGTGCATAGTGCACTGCATGGTGCCACCTGAGGCATGGCAGCCCCAGGGAAGGATGCAGAGCGGTCTTAAGTACCTATTTGAAGTCTTTGAAACTAGCTTCTTTCTGGCTCCAAAGATATACCGGGATGGGTATATCCCCTTAGGATGAGGGGACTGAGTTTTTCCAAAATTGTTACTGACATGGCTGAGAACATGCTTGGTAGGGAATAAGGTGAATGACAGCTTGAAGAAAACACCCTGGCACCCAGTAGTATTCTTATGGCCCTTGCATTCCTTCTCAGAAACCTTGCAGAGCCCCAGAAAGTTCTCCTGGCTCCATCCTCAGAGTGCCACCCTCCGTGCAGTGTGCTCAGCTGTCTTGCAGGGTTGCTTCGGTTTGCTACCCATCCCTCCCTTCTCACTCCCCAGAAGATGGAGGAATTAGGGCCCTCCTTACCAAAAGGCCGCATCCCACACTTGCTACTAATTACAAAATTGTCTACTAGGTGTTGCAGGCTGGTTTTCATAGTGGCCATTAACTATGATTGATTGTCCATGTTGAACGACGACTTTATGAGCAATTCACTGAATGTTTAATAAGGTGAAGTAGAGCACAGAGGATATCATTTTTAAAATACTGTGTGTGGACTTTGAAGATTAGGATTTAATTTGGTACTTAGGTAATTAGGTTCGCAAATAGGAGGCCAGTTGACCAAATTGTGTTACTTCAGGCAAACCGTATCTTAAGTTGTTTACCTGCTTTCTGCAAGTATTACTTTTAAAAAACAAAATCCCAACAATGAATTGAAATTGAATCCTAAAAATCATACACCACACCTTACTATAAGCCTTATCAACCGAAGGCTGATTTTTAGTAATTTCTTATATTTAAACTCTAACTTTCCCTCAGTGTTCTTTTTCTGTCTTTGTCTGATTAATAGTGTGTCTGTTCATAAAGTCCCATTTATGTAAAGCATTTATTGAAGCTGGGTAATTGCTGTCTTTTATGTAAGTAGAATGTCTTGCCCCAGGAAGGTAATCAAATAAATGCATTGTACTTTAGATTGAACATCTTTCAGTTCACCAGTTACAGGATGGGGCGTTTTTTCATTACCAGAAGATGAGGATTACTTTGCCACCTTAGTCAAAACATGACCCTAGCAAGACCCAAAATTTAATGTGGGGCAATCTGTTTAACTTCCTCTGTGCCAGAAAACCAGACACTATCTACCCTAATCGTCTGACTGATTTAAAACTTTTTTAAAAAGTTACTGAATTTTTTCAGAGAAACACATTTCTGAAATTATTCTGAGAAAATAAGTTCTGATTTGCAAAATCTGGCTTGCAACATCTATTCTTTCAGTAACATAACTAGCTCATAAACTGAGGGCACCTGTTCACTTAACTTTTTTTCTCATTCGGTATTGATGCCAGGACAGCTGATTACACTTGGAATAAGTTTTACTATATTCTTTAAAACAGTTGTGAAGTCCAGTGCAATGGTTAAAGCTAGAATGGAAACTCAAGAAATCCAATTCAGCTGGCACTAATCATGAATATTTAAACCCATGTCATTAGATTATCCATAGTTATTTTATGAGGATTTGCTGATAACGTTGCTTTACAACTTTGAAATCCCTACTTGTGTGAGGGTTTTTTTTGTTTTTTTAAACTGTTAATGGGAGCCTTAGTAAATTTATTAGTAATAAACAGTATGTTTTTCTGATAATGATTCTTTTAAATAAGGCTTCCAGTTAATAATAATTACCTTTATTGAAGATCTACACTGTATTGGGATGAAACAGGATATTTCTTAACCCTTACAGCCACCGTGTAATATGTGTCCTTATCTCTCCTTTAAAGATGAAGAAACTAGTGTTCTGCACTAGCCTCCCTCAAGGGTCACGAAGCTGGTAAAGTGGCAAAGGCATGTTGGAACCCAGGTGTGTGAGATGTCAAAGCTCACAGGCTTAATCACTAGACTTTATTCAGATGAATTGATCAGATTTATCTTCTGGCTTTGAGACTTTCAAGTCCTTTGCATTATCCCCTTTTAACTCAGCATTGAGGTGAAGTGAAGGACAGACTTGACCCTGTGGCCTCCTTGTACTATGTGTGCATCCGTATCCTTAAACTCCTGATGAAATTCCTAATTAGTGCCTAGACGATGGATCAACTTTTTAGAACACCCATATTGTGGAAAATGCCTTCGTGTTTGGTCCAATAGTGGAATCCATCTAAGGTGACATCAATAGGAAAATGACACAGATGTTCTAAATCGTCAACTGGAATTCTGAGAGATGAACGCTGAAATTCTTATCCTCCTTGTCCTTTCCACCAACATCCTCTCAGACTGAGGGTTCCCCTCCGGAGGTTCTGTGGGTTCCAGCTCCATAGTGCTTCCCATGTTTGTCCGTCTTCTCCTTGCCCTCTGTCGCCAGCTGGTTTTAGGCTTCTCTTTCCTTGTCTACTCTTTCCTTCCTCATGGGTTCCCCTACCCCTAATCTGACCTTGCTGCAGTCATTCTGCTACCAGAGTGGTCTTTTTTATGCCAGTTTCTTGAAAATCCTTCTCTGGCTCTCTCTTGCTCTCTTAGTCCTTTTAGCTCCTATAGCACTCAATAACCTGTGGTAGGCTGAATAATGGCTCCCCCAAAGATGTTCACATCCCAGTCCCCAGAATCTGTGAACATCACCTTATATGGCAAAAGGGACTTTACAGATGTTATGAGGTGAAGAATCTTGAGATGAGGAGATTCTCCCAGGTGATCTCAGTGGGCCCAGTGTAATCACAAGGGTCTTTATAGCAGGGATGCAAGAGAGTCAGAGGGAGAGAAGATGGCGATTGGAAATGGGAGCAGAGATTGGAATGTGGTTTCAGTCCAGGGCCAAGGAATGTCAGCAGGCTCTAGAAGCTGGAAGAGGCAAGGAATGGATTCTCCCCAACAGCCTCAAAAAGGCACTAGCCTTCCTGATGCTTCAGTATTTGCCTCTGAAAACTCATCTGGACTTCTGCACTCTGGAACTATAACAGAATAAATCTGTGTTGTTTCAAGCCACTATGTTTGTGGTCATTTGTAAGAGCAGCAATAGGAAACATTACAAACCTGTAATCATTCATTTTTTTTCCCCACTAGATTTGTGCTATCAGATGTCATGTACATAACCCACATGTGCCTAGATAAATATAACTTTTAAATTAGAGACAAAAATTTTAAAGTTCCATTTTGTAGCCATACCACATTTCAAGTGCTCAATAGCCAAATGCAGCCAGAGCCTACTGTACTGTGTGGTGTCGGCATAGAACATTTCCATAGTTTCAGCATGCTCCATTGGATGGCATGCTTAGGAGAGGAGTTGTGCCTTGTCTACCTGGACCTTCCCCTAATATTGGCTAGCATCTCCTCACGTGGAATACTGGAAGCCTCTCCCCCTTCTTTCCTCACCCCCAGCTCTGCACCTCACTGTGCAGGGCCTTGGATGTGCCTGGAGCAGAGGCCGGGCAGGCCCTGGAAGCAGACTTGGCCTGTATGGATGGGGAATTCCAGATTGTATATGTAGAGCATACTCTAAATGTGGGACAGTATGTGGCCTCCATTCCCTTGGCCCTCAGGACTCCTGACCAGGACACAGCCCCCATTTGCCCAAGTCTGAGGGTGTCCTCTCTATACCTATCACAGTGCCTGATAGTGGGTGGTAGGTGCATAGCATTGTTGAATAAACAAATTTACTGAAAACCTGCTCATGCCCTGATTTGTATGAGTACTGGAATTCCACAGAGAATAAAACAATTTCCCTGATTCATGGAGCTTACATTCCAGAGGGAGAAAGAACTGATTAGTCAATAAATACATGTGTATTATAATGTCAGGGAGTGATAAGTGCCATGAAGAAAAATAACCATAGTAATGGGATGGATTGACGGAAGTCGGGGGCTGGTAGATATATTTTAGATAAGTGGTTGCAGAAAACCTTTCAGGGTAGGAGACATCTGAGGATAGACCTCAATCAAGTGAGACAGGGAGGGTGGAAAGGAGGAAATTAAATGATCTGGGCTCCAGTTTTATCACTGATCTTCAGACCTTCTAGTTACCTAATAGTGTTCTTACATTTTCTCCCACTGCTTCCCTCTGTTGTTACACTGGGTGCCCATACTGGCTGAGATTTTGCTGATGGTTATTATTTAGATATTGACAATTGTGTGTATATGTATCTATATGGTGTTTTTTTCCAAATACAAAATTTCATTGTAATATTAAATATTCCTTTTTCAAACTACATACTTTGGGATGCTGATATATGTCCTCTACTTCCCAATAAGAGTGTCCACTTTTTACAATGTAAGCTGCTATTTAAATTCTAGTTTGAGGAGACTTTTATGCTAAAACAATACTTAAACAGTGCAGAATTACCACTTGTTCTAACTTTTCTCCTTGACCAATGCTTTGGTGTTCGGGGTGAGGAACGTTCTTTTTTTGAGACAGAGTCTTGCTCTGCCACCCAGGCTGGAGTATAGTGGTGCAGTCTTGGCTCACTGCAACCTCCGCCTCCCAGGTTCAAGCAATTCTCCTGCCTTAGCCTCCCGAGTACCTGGGATTACAGGTGTCTGCCACCATGCCAGGCTAATTATTGTATTTTTAATAGAGACGAGATTTTTCCACATTGGCCAGGCTGGTCTCAAACTCCTGACCTCAGGTAATCTGCCCGCCTTGACTTCCCAAAGTTTTGGGATTACAGGTGTGAGCCACCACACCCAGCCAAAACATCCTGATTTTCTAATTCTCATGATACCCTTAAAACTACTCTGTACAACTGCATTGTCCAGTATGGCAGCTGTTGGCCCTTTGTGGCTATTCAGGGTTTGAAAGACGGCTAATCCAAGTTGAATGTGCTGTCGGGGTAAAATTATCAGCAGATTTTGAAGACTTAGTATAAGAAATCATAAAATCATAGAATTATTAATATTTTGTATTGAGTACATGTTGAAATTGTAGTATTTTTGTATGTTGAGTTAAAATATATTATTAAAATTAATGTTACCTATTTCTTTTACTTGCTTTAATGTAGCTTCTAGAAAATTTAAAATTACATATGTGGCCTACATTTTTAGCTTATATGCTATTTTTGTCTGCTTACTTTCTAAGGATATATGTCTACAGTTTGGGCATATCATTGGGGTAATGCCATGGAGAGAAAATAAAAATGTATGGGACGAATATGTTCACCAACAGCCAGAGAGCATAACTCCACAGGAACCACCAGTTAAGAGAGAAGAATCAATAAATAGTGCATTGTTTAGTAGATGAATGAGCTTCTTTTAAATATGAGTGTTATCTACTTTAAAATTTTATCTCCATGGCATATTTTTCTTCTTTTTAAGTTTTTCTCAGAACTGAAATTTTAAGATAGTGTCATCTTCTAAGAGCAAGGTATAATTTTTCAGGACCACTGGGGAAAAGTTTTAATGAGAACCTTTGTTAAAATAGTAGTATTCATTTTTTAATATTTTTAATTGACACATAATTGTACATGAGATATTTTGATATGTGTGTACAATATGGACTGATAAAATCAGAGTAATGGACATATCTGTCACCGCAAACATTTATCATTTCTTCGTGGTGGGAACATTCGGAATTCTGTCTTCTAGCTATTTTAAAATATACAGCAACGTATTGTTAACTATAGTCACCTGCTGTGCTATAGAACAGTAGAACTTATTCCTCCAATCTAATTGTAATTTTTTACCCATTAACCAACCTCTCTGTATCAGCCATCCTCCCTACCCTTCCCAATCTCTGATGACCACTATTCTCTTTACTTCTAGGAGAGCAACTTTTTTAGCCCCCACATGAGTAAAATTTTAGAAATAAAAAAATTTAAATACAAGAAAATAGTAGTATTCAGTATCTCAGAGATTCATGAACTCTTTTAAATTTTTCATAATTAAATCAGCCAGTATGCCTAAATAGAACATTGCTGAAATACACAAAATCGTTTTTTTAAATCAACAGGTTGTCAGAGTAAGGTTGTTTTATTTGTTTTATAAAGAAAATTATATAATTGGAAACAGCAGAAGTTGCTGAGAGAACAGAATGTATTTTCGTCTGGTTTTTTTCCCCTGGGGAAGTGAGAAAAGAGGAAGTAAAGAATTCTAGGAACTCGCCTTCAGCACCCAGCTTCAGCTACCAGCCAGGCGGCTGTGGGCAAATTCTTAGTCTCTTTTTGCCTCAGTCCTCATCTGTAAAATTGAGATGATAATAATAATACTTATCTAATAGGATTGGTATAGAATTTAAATGAGTTAATTCTTACAAAATAGAATTGTGCCTGACATAATATCCACTCGTTCACATTTAGCTATAGCAATATATGATTATAATTGTTCTACTATTATTAGATATCTTATATTTGAATGAGAAATTTAAGTTTTCCAAGCCTTTTGTCATCATACTTTCATCCTTCAAGCAACAGTGTCGAGTCCACAAGGGTGTGTATTTATTATACCTCTTTTAAGGATGAAGTCACTTGAGCCCTAGAGAGGATTAGTAACTTGCCCAGGGTCACTTAAGTAGTGACAGAGCTGGGAATCTCATCTAGTATTCTCAATTGACCCTTTCCAGTAGCCTGAGAAGTAGGTATAAACCACGGAGAAAGCATTACGCTTGAGGCCTATATAACTCCCTAGTTACACTGTGGATTTTCTTCTTTGAATTATATCCCAAGAACAGCTCACCAGTGGTTACCTGTGGATGGCTTGAGAGTGTGTTCATTTTACCTAAAACCCCAGCGAAGTCTAAATTTTAACATTTCATAGCAGAGGGCTAACTGTATTAAAATGATGGTGTCTTCATCCAACTTAACTGTATTTAAGGCCCAATTTCCTGTTCCCTATGTAATATTGAGTCACTTTTGTCCTTTTGTAAAATGAAAATCGTACTACTTTGCTCCCAAATTAAGGATCTGGATCCGTTGATCTTGCCTAATTGTTTTCAGATACAGAATCTGTAATCTTGCTTAACTTTAGGCTTATACGGGGAAAAAATACAAGCTTTAGAGCCAAAGATGCATTGAAACCTGGCTCTGTCACTTAACATTTTTTAGCCTTGGACTAATCAGGGGACCTTTTTGAATCTTAGTTTTCACATCTGCAAAATAGGAATGTTCGAATGTATGCTTTGGCACTGTTATAAGGATTCAAGGTAAGCTAACGAAGAGCCTGGCTTTTGGCAGGAGCCCAGAGACAGTGGGTACTGATGCTCTGGAAATTCTACCTATATAGACCAGTGGAGTTGTACCTTCTGCACCAAAGACAGTGCATGAATACATCATTGGGTTTTGGAAAATCAAAATGAATGTAACCTAGAGCTTTACATATTAGAAAAATATTTGAAAAGATATACAATAGGCAAATTTATTTAAAAAAGATATACAACAAAATGGTAACTGTATTAATAGCTTGGTAATAGAAAATCAAGTGTATTTTGGTTACATTTTCTAACTTTTTATGATGTATATGTCTACTTTTGAGGCAATAAAAGGTTTTTTTAATTTAAAACATCATTTACATTTAAAAAAAAACAAAAACAAAAAAACAAAGTAACACAGTGGGCTGGGTGCAGTAGCTCACACCTATAATCCCAGCACTTTTTTAGGCTGAGGCAGGAGGGTCACTTAAAGCCAGGAGTTCAAGACCTGGCTGGGCAACATAGTGAGACCCCCATCTCTATAAAAAATAAATAAATTTTAAAAAACACAGAAAGCAATTGTACCATGTTAACATATGTGTTCTCTTAATGGGTAATTTCCCTCCTTCTTTCTACTTTTCCAATTTTCTACAGTAAGCATGTTTGTATGAATAATGGAGAAGATAAAAGTGCATTTTTTTTTTTTTTTGAGATGGAGTTTCACTCTTGTAGCCCGGGCTGAAATGCAGTGGCACGATCTCAGCTCACTGCAACCTCTGTCTCCTACGTTCAAGTGATTCTCCTGCCTCAGCCTCCCAAGTAGCAGGGATTTGCAGGCACCCACTATCATGCCCAGCCAATTTTTGTACTTTCAGTAGAGACGGGGTTTCATCATGTTGGCCAGGCTGGTCTTGAACTCCTGACCTCAAGTGATCTGCCCGTTTTGGCCTTCCAAAGTGCTGGGATTACAGGCATGAGATACCATGCCCAATCAAAAGTGCATTTTTCATAGGCATAAACACTACCCCAAAATGGAATTTACAGTACATTAGAACTCACAAAAATACAAATTCTTGGGAATGTGGGAAGATGTTTTAGGACCAATAGATATAATAATAATAATACTAATAATAGGTACTCTTTATTGAGCATTTTCTGTATGAGGCTCTATATTTGAACTTTTTCCATGCATTTTCTAACTTAATCCTCACAACAGGTTAATGAGATTGATTTCAGTTGAGGCTTGCGATGATGTAAATTACCCAAGGCACGATTCAGAATTTAAACTTGTGCTTTCAAAGGAAAAATAAAATCCTCATGTTAACAAAGGAAATCTTCACTTATGCTAAACGGGGGAAATAAAACTTTCCACAGAATTTATGACCAAATTCACATTGGATCAAGTTTTCTCAGCTGTTAGCTATAATATAAACTTAAGCCACCACTCCATATTCTATTTTTTTTTCTAGAATTTCTTTTAATTGGGTGACTTGGGGCGTGAGGGAAGGAATGGGGGTGGTTTTAATAGAATATCTTTTTCTTAATTTAGGCTTAAAAGTCAGCATAGGAAAAGAAGGGGTACAGGTAACATGAAGGGAGAGGTTTGTTGAGTGGAAATGGGTGGTGATACTGGAAGCTGGTTTTGTGCATTCCAAGTCTGGAGGAAATGGGTAAGTAAATTTGCTCCTCTTCTATAATGGGTAATGAACTTGGTGACAGTCTTCCTTTTAGCCTTTGGTTCCCAGATTAGGAAAAGATGTTAGATTAGAGTTGAAGGAAATTTCATATATGAGTATTCATAATGATTAACCCTTTTTTTCCTAAGAATTTCCATATTCACGTCTCATAAGTTGCCTTATGTCCTGGGCTTTTTGATAGGTTGGCTTTATCCTGTCTCTTAAGTGCACTTACTCATACAGTACCCTTCTGGAAGTTTGATATTTATTTTAAAAATTATTTCTGTGAGCCCTTTGGGAGGAGGGCAGGCAGTAGCCTGGCTTATTCATCTTTATATAAAAGCAACTAACAGGCTGGGTGTGGTGGCTCACTCCTGTAATTCCCACACCTTGCGGGGCCAGGGTGGGAGGATCGCTTCTCCCCGGGAGTTCAAGACCCACCTTGGCAACATAGTGAGGCCTCATTTCCAGTAAAAATAAAAAAACTTAGCCACATGTGATGGCACCTATAGTCCCAGTTACTCAGGAGGCTGAAGACGGAGGATGACTTGAGCCCAGGAAGTCGAAACTAAAGTGAGCTGTGATTGCACCTCTGCACTTAAGCCTGGGCGACAGAGCGAGACCCTGTCTCAAAAAGCAACTAACAACAACAACAAAAAAAGCAACTAGCAGGAGTCATATTGTTGGCATTTGATACATTTTTGTTGAACCAGTGGATGAGTTCTTATTGGCAGGCAAGAAAACTTTTCTAGGGTTGGAGTTGCCTGATAAAAGCACAGGTTGCTCTGGGAGATGGGACATTCTGGGCAGGTATGGGCTTGGGGGGATTTGACTCCTGGATTCTACGTAGGACTAAGACTAAGATGTTTAAGTCTTGTTGTAAATGTAAGATTCTGTAATTCTGTTTCTCTAGCATGTGCCCCAAGGGAAGAGAGATGGAAAGCTAATTGGAATTGCAGATTATCCTAGAAAGCCTTTGTTAGCAAAAGTGATGAACAGGTTTTGTATCAGCATTGAGAGCAGAAGGGCTTTCCCCCAGTTTCTGGAGTCAGCATCAACAGTGCTCATCCTGAGAAACAGTTCCAGTAAGCCTGGACTTCAGATTATCTTCCAGATTTAGGCTGAGCCCCAGGAAGGGAATGGTGAGGAGGAGAAACTGCTCTAGTATTTTCAATGCTAGGAAACTAGTGTGAGAAATTTTAGAATAAGTCAATTCATTGGCATCCAAGTTACAAATACATTTACTTAAGAGCCAGGAAGTAATGTGACTCACTAAATATGTTACCTTAAATGATTTTAATTGGTCTCCACACACCATTTACATTGCTGCTTCATTCATGAGGTCTCATAGACTATTATTGATAAGAATTTTGTTCCTCTTATATTTATGACAATTAAAGAAGGTATTAATTTTGTCCAATAAGCTTAGAATTTCTGTACATCAGAAGTTACAAAATAGTAGGCCATAAGTAAAATCTGGCGCAAGAATGTGCTTTGTTTGGCTGTACAGTATTTGGTTTTAATTTAATTAGTTACTGATATTTAACATTTTGGAGATTTTACCCAAAAATCCAGATTTCTGGCTTCTCTCTCAGAAAACAGAAATACCAGATTTGGCATAACTGTGTCATACCTCCTACCCAGCGCCCATTATCTTGAGCTCGGTGGCTAGATGAAGCATGTGCCCCTCATGTTACCATGGTCATGACCATCTCTTGTTACTTTACACCCTGCCTGCATCTCTCATTTGGGGGGCCTGTCTGGCCTGTTTGGGCATTGGAGTTTGTGACCCCTGCTCTGTGTGTAAGGCTCACAGGCAGGTCTTACGTCTCTAAGTGGCTATCCTGTCAACCCTGTGAGGACTGAACAATGTGAAGTGTGTCATTGGATTTGGGCAGAGGGTTGTGCCTTCGGGATAATCCTGGCCAGTCAACTCTGTAATCAGAGGGAAGAAGAAAAAAGGTATTCATCCTGTGCTGCGCTGTTGGCATTTAGGAGAGCCCTGGTCTAGGAGACCGGGCCTCAAGTGCCCTGCAGACTGCTCGCTTGCCTCCGCTCATGGTTACTTGGCACCTGTGCTTGGGGAAGCGTCCAATGGAGTGGCAGAGCTCAATGCCATCCATTCAGGCAGCTTTCTGAATGCCGGCAGCCAAGAGAACATCAGCTGTGCCTGTGAGTAGTGTGGGTCCCCGCCAGAAACATCTAAACTTCAAAGGGAAAAAAAATCGTACTGTGGGTCGATGTGGAAAGCTTTTGGTCTTTTTGAATTTTGCTCGTTTGTACAGAGAAGGAAGACGGCGTGAAGCATTCTGACGGACTCTACCTGTTTTCAGGTGCCAAGATAATTAAGCTAGAGTAGTTGCATTTAAAACCTAACCATGAAAATAAAATGCATACAAAGAATTTCTGTTTGTTGTCAGAGCTACCTTAGAATTAGGGAAAGAAGATCATGGATGAATCTGATTGCAGATTTCATTAAAATTGAAGTTACACATTCACGACTGATTTTGATTGCACCATTTCTAAGGTCTTAAAGTGGTGGGGGTGGGGTGGGTGACTTATAACCGAATAACCTACTCTTTCGTTCTAAAAGAAAAAGAAATCGTGCTTTCGTTTTGACTTGAAATTTTATTCTCATGCTGGCCCAAGACTGAAGGCTGATACCTGGAATTTATTAGCAGCAAAATGTACTGTTTAAAAATCTAAAAAATTGGCCGGGCGTGGTGGTTCACGCCTGTAATCCCAGCACTTTGGGAGACCAGGGCGGGCGGATCACATGGTCAGGAGATGAAGACCATCCTGGCTAACACGGTGAAATCGCTTCTCTACTAAAAATACAAAAACCTAGCCCGGCGTAGTTGCGGGCGCCTGTAGTCCCAGCTCTTCGGGAGGCTGAGGCAGGAGAATGGCGTGAACCCGGGAGGCGGAGCTTGCAGTGAGTTGAGATCACGTTACTGCACTGCAGCCTGGGTGACAGAGTGAGACTCCGTCTCGAAAAAAAAAAAAAAGAAAAGAAAAGAAAGAAAGAAATCTGAAAAATCTACGATCCTGAAGACAAGCATGTGCAGACCAAAGCTCTCTTGAAATCCCTCTGGAGCCCATGTGTGATTTGGTGACTTCCTCAAGACCTTCATAATTTACTTTACATTTGATTCATTTTCTACCATGCTGCCTTTCCTCACATGTCACTCCTGAGTTTCTCCTCTTTTAAATTTCTCTTACTGTCCTTGAGCTATGCTTCCCTTTATCCTTTTCCTGCGCCCACCTTCCCTCTTTCCCTAGACCATATCAGTCCGGTGTCTTCTGTTTTCCTCTCTTTACTACTTCCGCCTCTTTCCCAAGACACAGGGAAATTTAACAGAGGGGAGTGTACTGTGTGGGCAGAACGCTGGGGAGGAGAGTTTAAATTAAAAGGCAACATTTACATTGTAGATGCGTAATTAGGGGGAGAGGTGGTGAGAGCTGTCTGGTGCTGGGGATTCGGATGGAGGAGGACAGTATTTCTCCAGCAGTGCACTGTAAGAGCTATTTATGCATCCGATCATGTTTAAAAACGAAACTCTTCCAGATAAGAACAGATGTAAAGGGGTGGGCGTGGCAGAGGCAACATTGCTACTCATATTTGAGGCCTTACAAAGAGCTTGTAGAGAAGTAGAGGTATGAGATTAGAAAATGTTAACATTTTCATCATAGTATTTCTGCAATGCTGCTTTGTTGTAATTTTTAATGATATATTTTTAAAGAAGTGTAACTTTTCAAAGTAGTTTGCAAGTTGAATAGACCATAAAACAAATAAGAAAAGCAGAAGATCGGTATTTAAAATAATTTGTAATTTTAAGCCACTTTCATTCAAAATTTAAATCTAATTATGTTGAAAGGCAACTCGGATTGCTTTATGGTACTCACAGATCCTTCCATTCCATATCCTTGAACGTAGCTGGAACTGCCCCCTCCCTTATCCAAATTAACACAAAACATTGTTAAAAATCTGTTGTTCCCTGTTTGGCAGAAAATGTCATTTCCTGATAATTTCATTAGTTAGAACATAAATCTACAGCTATCTTTTCTAAATGTGCATAATTTGCATTTGTTTTTAACTTGTTAAATAAGTTGAAGCATTTCCCGTAATAAGTGAACAAAGAGCTGAATCAAGATAGCATCCCATATCATTTTAGAATATTTACTTTAAAATCCCCTAATAATTAGCCCAGCCTCTGCCTACCTAACCATCCTGCAATACAAAGCAAACTGCCATCCTTGTAACACCCTGAGCTCTCTAGACACTCTCAGCCACTCCTTTTGTCCATGGTACCCTTTCGGAGCCCACCCACAACTTGCCAAAGTTCTGCTTTGCTGCTAGCTCCAGTGTCACTCCAGAGCCTTCCGTGATTTACCTGAGCAGAATTTGTTGTTCCTGCCTGTGTTCTCATAGTACTTTCTTCATGCTTCCATGATAGGGCTTATTACCTTGCATTATAAATAATGAGAATTATAAAACTAATAGTTACATGTTTTCCTGTCTGTAGACCAGGAGGTAACCTGGGAGGCCCCAAGGTCAAGAAATAATGGATTTTTTGTATGTTCAGAGTCCACTACCTGGAAGATGCTCAGTAATGTTTGTCAGATGAGTAACATAAGCATTTTTATATTTACTTGTTCCTCGTTGACTAGACGTTGTTTAATGAACATTGTTGAATTCAGTTTTTTTCAGATTATGCAGGTAAAAGCTGGATGTTTGTGCAGGACTAGAAGTATACTTTCATTATAGAGTTTGACTCATATCTGAGGATGAAATAGAAGACTTACTTTTAACACAGGTTGTCTGTCACATTGGACATTTTCTTTGGAGCTTGAAGAGATAAAATAATGAAGAACAGAATTAACGTATCTGACATTTTAAATCTAGTTAATGGTCAGTACTTGCTAAGGCCTGAAAAATCTTTAAAGGTGTGTGTGTATGGGGAGGGGTGTGTGTGTGTATGTATAATTTTTTTTAGGTGAAAAAATAATGACCATCTCTTTAAGGATTTTGTAGCCTAAAACTTGAAAGGCTTTTATTTTATGATTTAGAATTGCGGCTTTCAGTTGTAAAATGGATGTTCAGGAAGCATGGGTAGTGAGGCTATTCTCTGGCTTCCTTTTTTCAGCTCCTGATCCAGAGTCCAGGTAGTCCATGTGGACCAGAAGTGATTGGAGCTCTCATTTATTGAAATGTAGTTAAAACAAAATAAGAAAGTTGCCAATAGAAATCCAATCAAAGTCTCAAACAGAAAGCTGGGCGTCATGGTTCGTGCCTGTAATCCCAACACTTTGGGAGGCCGAGGTGGGAGGATTGCTTGAGCCCAGGAGTTAGAGACAAGCCTGGGCAACATAGCAAGACCCTGTCTCGATTTTTCTTAAAAATCTCTAATAGAGGTATAAAGAAAATTAAGTGAAATGATTAGTGTTTCCTTTGTCAGTGTTTTAGATTAAGGTATTCTCTTGTGGTAGAAGTAGATATATAAAATACACTTTTATTTCAGAGATATTTAGAACTTTATGATATTCAATGGATATAACTGTAATTCTTTTCCACTGCTGACCAAATAAGATACTGTTTATAGGAGAAACCTTATAGGGTTGGAGGCCATAAGGAGCAGTTATGCCCAGACCATTTATTCCCCAGAGAAGACCACCAGAGTCCGGAGTCAAAGCCAAACAGCAAGGATCTTTATTGCAGGTTCGAACCTGGAACTCTCACGCTGGTCGTGAAACGAGCAGAAGAGCTCCCCAACTGGGCTCAGGACAGCGTTATATAGTCAGGGGTAAACAGGCGCAGAGTCATAGGGGATTTTGTACAAATCAGACGTATGATTGGCTGACATTTGAACAAGGCAACTTGGCTGATTATGATTGGTTCCCGCCATTTCTGATATTTCAGTTACTCTTTTGAAACACTGGTGACGTTTATCAGGGGCTTGCAGGGCAGGGCTCGTTTACCCGGTCTGTTCTGGTTTCTGGTTTCCTGGAATTGTTTGTCTGAGTTAGTCCTGGGGGTTGTTTTTCAACCTTGCCCTATTTCACTTTGTTGCTAGGTTTAGCAATGGGGTGGGTACACACTTTACAAAAGGCTTTGACGTGAAATATTCTTGTGGTATGCCCTTTCAGAGCAAAGAATAAAAAGAGGTCGTAATGCAGTAGCGGATTGCAGGGAGTGGAGAAGGAAAACCATTTTTTTGAATTAGCAAAATTTGGTGCCTAAGTCGACAGGTGCATAACTAAGCATTTTGATAACTTAGTATACTTATTGAAACAGATGTACACCAGAGATAGTTGTTGAGTACTTACTATGTGCTCTGTAGAAATTTAGAAACATGTTATTTGTATTCAAGGATCTTATAATACATTATAGTTCAAAACTTTATGTTAATTAGAACATAATAGCAATAGTACAATAATGATCTAAAACAAAAGCAGTTGACCTAAATACATAGTTTCCTAGAAAGCCATGACATTCAGGAAATACTAGGAAATTAGTTTTAGGCATTTAGCTAGTTTTTTTAAAAAAAATTTGAATTTTGGGGAGTTCTTTTGGCTTTAAATAAATGATAGAAGGCCAGGCATGGTGGCTCATGCCTGTAATCCGAGCACTTGGGAGGCCGAGGTGGGCGGATCACCTGAGGTCAGGAGCTCAAGACCAGCCTGGCCAACATGACAAACTCCGTCTCTACTAAAAATATAAAAATTAGCTGGGCGTGGTGACAGGCACCTGTAATCCCAGCTACTCAGGAGGCTGAGGTAGGGAGAATTGCTTGAACCCGAGAGGCGGAGGTTACAGTGAGCCAAGATCACGCTACTGCATTCCAGCCGGACAGAGTGAGACTCCGTCTCAAAAGAGAAAAAAAATCGATGATAGAAATGACACTAGACACTTGGCACCTAAACTGTTATTTGCTGCGTCAACTCTCTTTGGATTAATAGTTGTACATTCTAGTATATTCTAAATATTCTAGTAAAGTATCTAGAAGCACAGGCCTGGGTCACTTTAGCTTGCTTTGCATAATTACACACTATGTATAATTGCCGAACACTGTAAGTTTGCATCATAGGCTCTGGAGTCAGACAAACCTGAATGGGAATCCAAATTCTGGTGTTTATTAATTATCATACTTTGAACAAAATACTTACACTCTTTCTGCTTCAGTTTTATCATCTCTGTAATGGAGGCACCACACAATAGGATTGCTATAAGAATTAAATGAGATAAACTGTATCAAGTGCTTACCACAGAACCTGAAAACATCACAGGAAATCAATAAATATTCTCTTTTTAGATATAAATGTTAAATTGCTTAAGAGTCTAAACTAATTTCTAGTAGACACTTTAAAATTGGAATTATTGCAATAAGAGAAATAGCTTTAATTTGAAAAAGGCTCAGTTTGCAATTAACTCAGTACTCAGTACAAAAGGTTTAAACTAGTTTAAAAGTTTTTCATTTGTTTCTTTTTTTCTTTCCAATATTTTCCCAAAAAAGTTTTCCGTTTTTACAACTTATTCAGAGAAAAACATGTGTAAGCTTTGATGTTTATTCCATGAAACTTCATGTTGAATTGTATCAGGAAAGAGTGTCAGTGTTTGGCAAATGCCTTGAACCTTTGTCAGTAACACAGTCATTCCAAAATGCAAATCTTTGTACCCTCTGTAAATTGATAATTCCCACACACTGTCTTTCTTTAGTAGTAAAAATCAATCTACTAATAAGACCTGAAATGTCCTTGCTTAATTATGGGGAAGTTAATGAAACCCTGCCTCCTGTGCATTTTAAATAAAAGTACAATAGTGGATCATTCAGAATGGCACTTCCTTAAACTGCCCTTTCCTACAGTGCTGTTAAACGTCAATCATTGAACACTCTAATTTATTGCCTTTTATCCTGGCTAACTTTCATATGAAAACAAAAGTGCAAGTTTGTTTTCCATACTTTAACTAAAAATGTTATATAGGCCAAAATATAATATTTGGCTTTCAAAAGTTATGAAAAACTGACAGTTTTTTAGTAAGCTTTTATTTTAAAATACTATTGAGGTTAACATCATTTCAAATGAAGGTATTATAATGAAGACTTAGATAGAACAATGAATACAGCCTCTATGTGTCAGAAATTTTTTGAAATTTACTTTACTTTCACATCTGAAATAATGAGGATTAACTGTACCTGTACTGAGAAGACAGTTTCTTATTTTCTTTTAATTTTTATTTATTTTTTCTTCCAGTCTTACTTGAATACAAAAGAGGATGTTATTATAATTCTGTTACCCCCTAGATACACTAGTCACCTCTAGAGTTCTAAGATGAGCGTATAATTTTGAGCTTGGAATGAAAGCAACTTGATTTTATATTATGTTCGTGGCACTATTTTGTTTGCTTAAATTGCTGGTGCTATCATAATTCTAAAGTCGAAAAAGACCTTAGGGAGTCATATTTTTCTTAAGACAGTGACCTGGAAAGTTACATTGGGTTCAGCCACCCTAAACTTCCTAGAAAATAACTCTTCTTGACTAGGGTGTGAAGAATATAATTTTGAGTTTATTTAAGGCATGACATTTCCGTTCCCCACATTTGTGCAGCCTCCCAAATTCTACATGTCCAGCGCCAACCCCTCTGAAGCCATCTGGGATGATGACCCCCAAGTGGCCAGTGATCTTTCCTTCCTGAATGTCCCTTAGACTAAGTAGTCTGCACCATCATATCTAGAACTTGTATTTTTCTTTTTTCATTACACATTTAATAATTGGCCAACACAGCACTTTACATAAGAAAGTGCTTTCATGAGATACTTACATGAGAAATACTTACATGAGAAAGTATTTTCTTATTTCATCTGATTGAAACCTTCCATCACCTTTGGAAGGGAAATATGGCAGTTATTAATGACCACTTCACAGTTAAGGAAACATTAGCTCCAAAGAAATAGTCCCTTCTCCAATGTCACACCTCCTCTGACTAGAAGCAGTGTTCGGACACTCTGTATTCCGTATTAGGTTTGTTTGCCTTAGGCATAGATTTTGCTTTCTGATTAAACCTGTCAAGTCCTCAAGGACCCGTTCCAGTGGGAACTCCACATTGCAGACTCCACTTACGACAAATTCAGTTGCTAATTCCCTCATATCCTAGAGGAGAGCTGTCCAAAAGCCATATTGGTCATTTTAGATTTTTTAGGAGTTACATTTTAAAAAGTAAAAAGAAATCGTTGAATAGGTGAAATTAATTTGAAAATATTTTAATGGAATACAATATATCCAAAATTTTATGATTGCAACATGAATTAATATACAGATGATTGAGACATTTTACATTCTTTTTTTTTTCTCATAATAACATTTCAGAATTTCGTGTCTGTTTTACACTCACAGCACACTTCTCTTCAGCCTAGCCGTGTTGCAAGTGCACAGTGACACTTGCGGCTACATACTGGGCAGCACAGTGCTTAAGAATTCTCCACAATGTAGCTGGAAATCATGTTCTACTCCCTGATAACAGATTAAATGGAAATAATCATTAGTTCCACACCAGAAGACAGAAATGAGTGATTCATAAATAATTAAAATAATAAGAGGCTTGGGGGAAAATATGGATACCATTCATTCTTGTGAGGGTTTTTGTTGTGTTTAGTAATTTGTTTTGCCCTATGATTCCTCATTCAAATAGGGGAACCATACAACTTACAAAGAAAACTCTTATTTCATAAGGTGTAGGATGCTTAGCATTGCATTTATTATTCATTTGTATTCTCTTCTGAAATGTAAGTCTGATTATAAATCTTCCTTGTTTAAAATTGTTCAATTTCTGCCCACTGATGCTTCTAAGTATCCTCCACTGAGGTCCTGCTAGACCAACAAGATCCAAATATCCAGCCTGAACACAGGTATTTTTAGTAAGGACGCCAGGTGATTTTTATCATCAA
Source organism: Colobus angolensis palliatus (assembly GCF_000951035.1). NCBI lineage: Eukaryota > Metazoa > Chordata > Mammalia > Primates > Cercopithecidae > Colobus > Colobus angolensis. The sequence goes on from NW_012121821.1 coordinate 397,755, forward strand.
GCCAATTTGCAAAGCTGACCTGTGAAATAAAATCTGACTCCTTGGCATGCCACATGGGGTCCTTTCCAACCTAGTCTATGACTAGACCTCCTGCCCGTCCAGAATTCAATTTCAGCAACAGAGAAGCACTTGTTATAACTCTCCTTCTCTCCCACTTCCTTCAGCCAAACTCCTGATAAGTCAGTCTCAGGGTCACCTCTTTGTGCCCTTGCCTTTCTGCCCAGCCATGGATATGTCCGCCCCAGAGTCTCACTGCATGTTGACAGTCTTACCTTGAGGCTGTGAAAGTCACTTGCTCTCATTATCTGTCTGTGTTGCCTCTGCCTCCTCGCTGAGAATGGGACTCAGGACTTTCAGTCTGTTATTTATGGCCACGAATAAGGAGTCTGGCACAAGGAAATATTCCATCAATATTTTTTAATGAAAGCTTGCTGGTGCTAGTAATAATAACATGTCCATCTGTTTCATAGTGGTTTACAGATTGCAGCATGCTTTTCACTTATATCATCTCATTTAATTCTCAGCACAGCCTTGTGAGGTGGGAAGTAGTATTTTATAAAATGAAACTCCGAGAGGTTGAGCGACTTGCCCCATGTCACATGACTTGTATTAGGTGACACTGTAACTCCAATCTGGGTCCATCCTAACCTAGTCTGGGTCCTTTCTGACCTGGTCTGTGACCAGATCTCCTACCCATCCAGAATTCAATTTGGTAAATTGAATTAAGTAGTGTACATCCTGACGCTTGCTAATTTATGTGCAGAGTATAAGAGAAGCGTAAATCTTGGGTTCAGATTTCTAGTGAAGTGGAGAAATGGCCTTTATTTATTCAGTTCATTCATTTAAAAAAAAAAAAAAAAAAGCTCAGTTTTATGGGATTTTTGCCTGCTCCAAATTTTTAGCCTAAAAAAGCTTATTATGCAAAATTTGCACCTGGTGTTTAGTTAATCAACAGTCACCAGGTTGTATAAATATTCACATGAGCAATGAGCATGGAAATAATCAATAGAGCCAGTTAGCATCTCACTGGGTTGCTCTTAAAGACATTTCAATGCCTCTCCCTTGTCATTTAGGAAAGTCCCTTCTGTCCTTTGGATAGAGGTAATAATACATCTTAAGAGAATGTAGACCCTTTTGGTATCATAAGAAAATTCTGGGCCGGGCGCAGTGGCTCAAGCCTGTAATCCCAGCACTTTGGGAGGCTGAGACGGGCTGATCACAAGGTCAGGAGATCGAGACCATCCTGGCTAACACAGTGAAACCCCATCTCTACTAAAAATACAAAAAAAATTAGCCAGGCATGGTGGTGGGCGCCTGTAGTCCCAGCTACTCGGGAGGCTGAGGCAGGAGAATGGCGTAAACCCGAGAGGCGGAGCTTGCAGTGAGCCAAGATCGCAGCCTGGGCAACAGAGCGAGACTCCGTCTCAAAAAAAAAAAAAAAAAAGAAAAGAAAATTCTGACCAAATAAGAATGTAAAATAACAGAGATGATTTGTGATACTTTAGAAATATTATTATATTATTTGCTAGATGATCATGAGTATAACACCAGTGTATCAATTTTATGTCCTAGTCGTAGTCATTTAGTAATATATTCGAGAAACAGCCCAGTGTGGATCAATCTTTCCGTGAAATATGTATCAGTCTGTGGCTTCACACAAATTTATTTTAAGAGTTAGGGCTTCCCTTTATGAGAGCAATAACAAGACATTCCTTCATTTCCTCTGTTTCTAGGCAATTCCATTTTATTTGGCAAGTATTAGTCAGCAGATTTTTATAGCTTAGAGGAACCATTTTTTCTTTTTTTTTTTTTTAACAAATTAATTGCAGCAGTTTGAAAAGCACACTCATTTTGTGCATTGTTCTTGTTAGATTATTGGTATTGATTCATTCCATAGTGATGCTCTGGTAGAACAGAAATGAAATAATAGTCATTTAAAAAAAAAAAACAGTAAATTTTAGCCTCCATTAAAACAGCCATTATGATTATTTAATAGCTCCTGACCTAGATTTAAGTAATGACTGCTTACAGCCTCCTCAGAGATCACGTTTTCTGCCTAAAAGCGGTTGTGCTGTTTTATGCAGTTATGGGGGATTCATGGTGAAAAGCCTTTCCTAATATTCTATTAGGTAAATCTTTCTATGCCATTAAGTGCCTTGGGGCTCATGAAATCTTTTTAAAATCCTTGTCCCCATGTTGGACATTTGACAAAAAGTACCAAAAAGTACTGGGTGTGGAAATAGGAGTTTGTTGTTATTACTATTATCATCATTATCAGAAATGTATCAACAACCAAAATTTCATGGAATTGTGATATAGCTATCTTTTTGTGTATATAATTAAAATTATATACATAAAATTATATAATTGTATATATAATTAAAATATAATTGAGATATATTTCACCTATCACACGATTTATCATTTTGAGATTACAATTCAGTGCCTTTTGGCATATTCACAGGTTTTGCAACCAGAGCCACAATCAATTTTAGATCATTTTTATTACCCTATAAAGAAACTTTGCACCCCTTAACAGCCATTTTTCCCCAACCCTCCCAACTCTAGGCAACCCCTAATCTACTTTCTGTCTCTATATATTATTCTGGACCTTTTGTAGGAATGAAATTATAGACTGTGTTTTTTTTGTGTGAGTGGTTTCACTCACTAAAGTTAGGTTTTCAAGGTTCATCCATGTTGTAAATAAGTACTTCATTCCTTTTTATGGCTAACCAGTATTCTGTTGTGTGGCTATATCACATTTTGTTTATCTCTTTATTAGTTGATACACATTTGAGCTGTTTTCACCTTTCAGCTGTTATGAGCAATGCTACTATTGCACACATTCACATGCAAGTTTTCGTGTGGAAATAGATTTTCATTTCTCTGGAATGTATACCTGGGAGTAGAGTGGCTGAGTCATATGGTAACTCTAAGTGTAATATTTTGAAGAAATTCCTGACTGTTTTCCAAAGGGACTGCATCATTTTACATTTCCACCAGCAACGTATGAGTTCCAGTTTCTCCACATTGACTTCCAACACTTTTTTTTAATCTTTTTTATTATAGCCATCCTAGTGAGTATGAAGTGGCACCTCATCGTGCTTTTGATTTGTGCCTCCCTGAAAGCTAATGATATTGAGCAACTTTTCATATGCTACTGGCCGTTTGTATATCATCTTGGGAGAAATGTCTATTGAGACCCTTTGACCATTTTTAAATTTTTATTATTATTATTTGTTTTGAGATGGAGTCTCTCTCTGTCACCAGACTGGAGTGCAGTGACACCATCTTGGCTCACTGCAACCTCCGCCTGCCAAGTTCAAGCAATTCTCCTGCCTCAGCCTCCTGAGTAGCTGGGACTACAGGTGAACACTACCGCACCCAGCTAATTTTTTATTTTTAGTAGAAATGGGGTTTCACCATGTTGGCCAGGATGGTCTCGATCTCTTGACCTCATAATCCACCCGCCTTGGCCTCCCAAAGTGCTGGTATTACAGGCATGAGCCACCGCGTCCAGTCTGTCCATTTTTAAAATTGAGATTTTGTATTTATTGTTGAGTTGTAAGAGTTCTTTGTATATTCTTTATACAAGTTCCTTATCAGATATATGATTTGTGAATATTTTCTCCCATCCTGTGGGTTATCTTTTCACTTTCTTGGTGGTTACTGCCGTGTATCTTGTAACCTACTTATCCTTCAAGGCATTATGTTTTCCATACTCTTCCAGTCTGAGTCAGTTTCTGCTCCTCTTTCCATAGCTTCCTATTGCACTTCTTTGTTATGGCAGTGAACAGAGTGTAAATGATGGGTTTGAGATTTGTCTTCCTAACCAGAAGGACCTGTGTCTTACGAACCTTTGTATCTCCAGTGCCTAGGACGCTGCGTAACACAAAATGGAAACTCAATAATTGCTTGTTCACCTAAACTAAAATGAACCTTGAGTCTAAAAAAAAAGTTTCAGGTTAATACTAACCCCAAAAAAGCCTCTAAAAAGGGGTGGGAGCCTTAATAGACTGTCAAATAATCTGGGGGTAGGAAGGAAGCTGTAGTGTCTTATGCAGAAATAAGGCTCACAGTTGTTCTCAGAATTACTCCTTGCACTTACGCGTTTACCAGTTCCAGCTTTAGTTCTGTAGTTCCCATGACGACAGTGGTACCTCTAGCTGCAGCCAGCTGTGGCCCCATGGCAGAATTCATGCAGTGTGGGGCCCAGTGCACCATGGGCTTCCTTGATTTGTTCTTTTTTGTTTGAGACAGGGTGTCACTCTGTTGTCCGGCTGGAGCGCCAGTGGTGTGATCACAGCTCCACTGCAGCCTCAAGCTCTAGGGCTCAAGGGATCCTTGCACCTCAGCCTCCTGGGTAGGTGGGATTGCAGGCGTGCACCACCACAACCGGCTAATTTCTAATTTTTTGTGTGGACATGGGGTCTCCCTATCTTGCCCAGGCTGATTTCAAATGTTTGAGCTCAAGCGATCCACCTGCCTTGGCCTCCCAAAGTGTTGGGACTACAGCCATGAGCCAGTGTGCGTGGCCCTTTGATCTGTTCTGAGCAGCAGACACGAATTTATGCGACCAATCATTTATTTTATTCATTTATTCATTTTGAAATATTTCTTTAAATTCTTTGGTGCTGTTTAAGGTGAGCACAAATCTAGTGAAGTCATATTAGGATAGCCATGCCATTTGTTCATGGAGGTGACCTCTGTACTCTGCAGCCTTATGACGCTGGTGCGGTATAAGGAATCCAAAGATTTTCTCTTCCTAACAAGATGTGGTTTTTTTGTTTTGTTTTGTTTGTTTGTTTGTTTGTTTGTTTGTTTGTTTTGAGATAGAGTCTCACTCTTTTCCCAGTCTAGAGTGCACTAGTGGTGCAATCTCTGCTCACTGCAACCTGCATCTCCTGGGTTCAAGCAAGTCTCGTGACTCAGCCTCCCAGGTAGCTGAGATTACAGGTGCATGCCACCACGTCCGTCTAATTTTTGTATTTTTAGTAGAGACAGGGTTTCGCCATGTCGGCCTGGCTGGTCTTGAACTCCTGATCTCAAGAGATTCACCCACCTGAGCCTTCCAAAATGCTGGGATTACAGGCGTGAGCCACTGCACCTGGCCCCTAATGAGATGTTTCTTATGGTAGTAGTTTTCTGTTGAGTTTTTAAAAATGATCTTTCTTATGATCCTTTCCTTATTTGTCCTAAACTTCTCTAAATTGAAGAGGTAGTTGAATGGATTATCCTCCATTTTTTGGAGTTGATTTTCTCGCAGTGATGCTCTAGATTCTGTCTCTTACATGTTTCCTGTTGTGGAGAATGCTGAGTGTCTTGTTTTGATTGGAAAATTACAGATGACACAAAGTAACAATTAATTTTTGTAAAACGAGGATGAGGATTTAATTGTTAAATCCGTCATTCTCATGATTCTCTAGTTCTTGATCTTAAATCCTGATGGAAGTAAGCAAGAGAATATTTAAAAATGAGACCCAAGAAAAAAGCCTGTATAATTTTTGTGTATTTCTGATGAGATCTGCGATTTGTACTTTTATTTCTTACTTGGCACTAAGGCAGCTAAAAAACAAAACAAAAAAACAGAAAACTAGTTGACAGCCTAAGATGTTTGATTTACTTTCTGTTAGTGCAGCAAGGTGTGCTAAAATTACTTCATCTTAAAAGACTTACTAGGATCCCTGAATGGTGGGAAACACCCCCACCCTTGAAATATTCTTTTTCTTCGTGAAGCAAAAAGAACTCTGTAGTTTTGAAAGACAAAGTTTGGCAAATATGCTGATTATGATACTGTATTGGAAAACACTTACTTTGATTGACTAAAAACCAGATGCTGTTCATAGTAGTTATAAGCCTGTAATAATGTGTTCAACTCTGGTGTTCAGCACATGTCTGTGAAGTTATAATAAAATCCTGCAATCTAGAGGTGGAGAGACCACGCAAGGACACTTGAGAAATTCTTCCCTGTCTTCCCCCAGGACTCCCCAGAGACAGCACTGCCTGGAGCCTGACCTTATTGAGGGCAGAGATCTTGTTTCATTAGTTATTGTTTCTTCTTTGCCAGGATACAAGCCTGGCACAGTATAGGTGCCCAAAAAAAGGTTTGATAGATAGAAGGATGGGAAGTGTTTGATTAGTCAGACTGACAGGTTAGGGTCAAAAGTCTCCAGGGGTACCAGTTACTGGCTGAAATGCTTAGATAAAGTATTTATACTCCTTAAACTTCAATTATTCTTTGTAAAATGGAAAATAATACTAAAACCTACTTCATTAGGGCATAGAATAGTAAACATTGAGTTATTACTAGTTATTTTTAAATTAAGCACATTTCCTAACTCCCCATTCAGAACTTGACCACCTTATTCATGAACTTACTATTAATTTGCTGTTAATGAACTCGATTAAACATGGTCAAGGTTATGTGTATCTGTATTATACACACACACACATATATATACATATATATATTTATAATCAGTACTGGCCTTCTGTATCTAAGAGGAATAGCAAGAAATTTAAAGAGACATTATTTGGACATTGATTTCTACTAACTCCACTGAATTAGATTCAGCCTTCACTTTTCGGGAAATGTACTGACACTGGGAAAGATGAAATGAAGAAGTTTTCCAGCGTGATGTTCTTGTCTTTGGAGCTTAGCCTTAGGTCTTAGAACAAAAACAAGTCTGTAGTTATTAGTTACTGTATCTCATTTTCCAAAACACACATGTTTCTTTGTTACAGTCATTTACAGATATTTTTGCATGCCACATTTTTGCTTTTGAGATTTCCCTGAATCACTAAATGACCACCCTTCATGTTCCTAACGTATTAAAATTATCAGAAGATTCTTTGAGGACTAAATATGTTGATAAGGGTATTATTTTGAACAACGTGTAAAAGGTAAAGGCCAGCTGAAGAGGCCTTTTTGTTGTGAACAGAATAATAAACTGTAATCTGAGGACTGCATTGTTATGAATGGATTATTTGGCTATGGAAAGAAGTTATTTTTAGGCACAGCATCCCTATAAGCCCTGAAGCTATGTGTTTTACAAACTAGAAATTATGCACTAAATAAAAATTACCAGATGTCAGTCTCTGTATGTGCCAAATGGCAAACATGTAGTGGTTCAGAACCTGGAAGAAATGATGCTTATTTCTTTGCCATTCAGACTCAAAAGGGATAGCTGAGATAGAGTGCTGTTGAAAAAATTACAGTGTTTTTAGCCTCCCAAAGATGTTATGAATTGTTATCTGAAAGGCTTTTATTCTTTCCCCTCGTGGCTCTTTGTGTGTTTGTGGCATTACAAATGTAACCCATATATTTATTCTAATTTATTACGTTCTTTCCTGAGGCTCCTCTTGTTCTTTTAAAGGGTCAGCAGATAACTTATTTAAAGAATCAACCTGGACACAATATTCTAACAAAGGTCCAATACAGAGCTAAATAAATAATAGGAGTCATGGTCAGACACAGTGACTCACCCCTGTAATCCTAGCACTTTGGGAGGCCAGGGCGGGTGGATTACCTGGAGATGCATGCCTGTAGTCTCAGCTACTCGGGAGGCTGAGGCAGGAGAATCGCTTGAACCTGGGACGCAGAGGTTACAGTGAACTGAGATTGCACCACTGCATTCCAGCCTGGGCGACAGAGTGAGACCCCTATCTCAAAAATAAATAAATAAATACATTAAATGTATATAATATATATATATTGTGACTTATATCTTGCACATACCAGCACACCTCATTAATTTTCATGTAACCATCCAGTGACTTCTCTTTTCTTCTTAGAAATTCGAGCTCAACTGGTAGAACAACAAAAATGCCTGGAGCAGCAAACAGAGATGCGAGTTCAGCTTCTCCAGGACCTGCAAGATTTCTTCCGAAAAAAAGCTGAAATTGAGACGGAATATTCCCGGAATCTAGAGAAATTAGCAGAAAGGTTCATGGCAAAAACGAGAAGCACTAAGGATCATCAACAATACAAGTAAGAGACTTGAATCTAATTCACCTTTCCAAGGGTGATATCCATCCTGCCTTTGCCACCTTTGTGGATTTTCAATTTTTCTATTTTTGCCTGAGTAGTGGTTGTAGAGCATATTCTCATAAATAAAAGCAGCCCTCTACATTTGTAATTTATGGACATCAGTTTATCATTTCAAACTAGTGTAATCTGTTGACAGTTTTGTCTTTCCAATACATATATATTTATGGATAACTTTATATGCCAGAAGAGAAGGTATCTGTTTGTAAAATTCTTGATTATAGAAACCTGGGAGTTGATATCTGCTATAGGGAGGACAGATTTAAAATAGCTTTTTGTTCAAGCAAAGACCTCAGATTTTCTATAGTGAATTTATATGAAAATAAGCAGTAAGAATTGCTTGAGTTTAGTGCCCCCCTTCCTGCCTATCATGTTTATGGTCATTGTAATTGACGCTGATTTAAAACAAAAGTTTTAAGGAAAATGCTATGAATGAGCATCAAGTAAGTTTAATTATAACTTATTTGCTCTAAAAATGACCCATAAGATGTTCTGCTAATGAAATTTACCGTATGATTTAAATCCTGGGGACAGGGCTGGGCAGGGTGGCTCATACCTGTAATCCCAGCACTTTGGGAGGCCAAGGCAGGTAAATCACCTGAGGTCAGGAGTTCAAGACCAGCCTGACCAATATGGTGAAACCCCATCTGTACTAAAAATACAAAAATTAGCCGGGTGTGGTGGCCTGCATCTGTAATGCCAGCCACTCGGGAGGCTGAGGCAGGAAAATATCTTGAACCCGGGCAGCAGAGGTTGCAGTGAGCCAAGATTGCAGCACTGCACTCCAGGCTGGGCAACAGAGTAAGACTCCATGTCAAAGAAAAAAAAAAATCCCAGGACAAAGAAAGACAAGTAAGCAGACAACTCCAGTGAAATATTCAAGTGCTCCAACAGGGGAAGGCCAGGGAGACCCTGGACAGACCCAATTGATATCTGTTCTGCACTGGAGGTGGGAAAGAGAAGGTCCTGAAAGAAGTGGCATCTAAGCAAAGACCTGAAGGACTAGTTGGTCAATAAAGGAGAGAAGAGGAGGATATTCCAGGCAAGGGAACCATCATGGGCAAGGGGCCGGCAGGGAATGTACCACGCCCGGCTAAGGGATGTACAGCAGGTTGCAGAATAGAAGTAGTCCAGTGGGAGTGAGCAGGGAGGCGATGAGCTACATGACTGCAGGTGTGAATCAGAGCAGGTCCTGGGGGCCTGGGGATCTTCCTGGCCAGGTCTTCCTTCCAGACCTTTTAGGGCACTAGAAGGAACACTGCAGGTAGAAAGAAGTTGACCTGTTTAGGAGATAGTAAAAAGACAGTGCAGGCTTTCATTTCTGTAAATACAGCAGGCCAGATAATCTGAAAAACATGTAAATCTGAAAACTCAGAAATGCTGGTTAACATATAATGGACATCCTTTTAAATATAAATTTCTAGGGGCCAAAAAAAGAAGAGGGAACTGAAAAACTAAGTGGCAGTTGTATCTACCCTTTAATTTCACAGGGGGAGAGAAGAGGAGGTCTGTGCCAAGTAAAGACTTGGAACTAAGAGCTTCTTCCCCACCAATCCCATTGCATTGTATCCCAGAACCAGAAGAGCTACTATCTCAGTGAAGTGGTTAAACAGAAAACCCTCTACCCACCTTCATGGGGCACAACAAGGAGACCTGGCTGCTCAGCCTGGGCTCCCGTTTGGAAGGGACTGCGGAGAAGCATGCCTTTCTTTCACCATTGGCTTTGCAGTTCCATTCATTTTACACCTCTCCATGACCTTGGAGCCTGCATAAAAAAATGGGATGGGAACTATCCCTGGGATACTTGTGCAGAAGCAAACACAAAACTATTCTGGATAAGAAATACCTCTCTCTTTCTTTCTCTCTCTCTCTCTATTTTTCTCTCTCCTCTCTCCTCTCTCTTCTCTTTTTTCTTTCTCTCCCTTTCTCTCTCCTCTCTCTCTCTCTCTCCCCACACACACAGTCTTTCGACTGTAATCTTTACTGTTGGTCCAGCATAAAAATAAATCTTAATGATGATCCCCAGGGTGAACAAATGTTATATGTACTTAACAGAGAGTGGGCCTGGGAAGCAGAGGCTGGAGCCAGCACTGTATTCACATTTATAGTAACTTAACTGTTTCTTTTAAAAAGCAATTGTAATTAAGAAGACAGCCCATTCATCTATTCAGTAATTTTTTTTTTTTTTTTTTTTTTTTTTAGATGGAGTCTCACTCTGTCACCCATGCTGGAGTGCAGTAGTGCGATCTCAGCTCACTGCAACCTCCTTCTCCCAGGTTCAAGCAATTCTTCTGCCTCATCCTCCCGAGTAGTGGGATTACAATAGGTGCCTACCACCATGCCTGGCTAATTTTTGTATTTTCACTAGAGACAGGGTTTTGCCATGTTGGCTAGGCTGGTCTTGAACTCCTGACCTCAAGAAATCTGCCTGCCTCAGCCTCCCAAAGTCCTGGGATGACAGGTGTGAGCCACCGTGCACAGCCCATTCAGTAAATATTTTTGAGTATCTTCTGTGTTTTGCATTTAGTAATCGGTGGCTGTGAAGGGAAAATATGGATGGGTCCATGGATCTTATCTGGCCCCATGGCAGATGGACGCGTTTTTGTTTTTCCTGGTTTATTTGGTAGTTTTCTTTAAAAGGTAAACAGTTTGAAATTTTCTTTAATTTGAGTAAGTTTATTATTGAATATGGGACTGAAGATAAGATGAATATGTCTATGAAAAGGATAAAACAGGATTGGGAAAAAAAGTCAGCCAGGTTTGGGTTTGAATATTGGCTCCACTTTGTAACTCTGGTTAAGTTACTTAACCTCTCTGAGCCCTGATGTCCTAACTTGTAAAATGAGGTTTTATGACCCTTAAGTGAGAAACGTGATAAAGTCTTTGATACGACTGATAACCAACCCAGCATATGCACTTGATATTCCTTCTCCTTTTAACCAAACAAATGTTACATCTTTAGCATGATATCATTACCAATCATTCAAGCTATATTCTGGAGTCTGGTTCTTACTCAGTTTTGGGACACTTACTGTGTAGAACAATTTTTGGCCTAAAGATGCCACTGCATAGTGGAAAGACCAAGGCTTAGTTCAGCTTCCCTGGACTCAAAAAAGACTCTCTCAGACACTAGCTTTGGTCTTTATCAAATCAGTATGCCTTGCTAAGTTTCCATTCTTTCACTGATAGAAATGATACAAAGGACCAGGTGTGATGGCTCACATTTGTAATCTCAGCACTTTGGGAGGCTGAAGTAGGTAGATAACCTGAGGTCAGGAGTTCAAGACCAGCCTGACCAACATGGTGAAACTGTCTCTACTAAAAATACAAAAATTAGCCAGGCGTGGTGGCACCTGTAATCCCAGCTACTTGGGAGGCTGAGCCAGGAGAATCGCTTGAACCCAGGAGGAAAAGGTTGCAGTGAGTTGAGATCATGCCATTGCAGTCCAGCCTAGGCAACAAGAGTGAAACTCCATCTAAAAAAATAAAAATAAAAATAAATAAAAAGTAGATACAAAGAATCTCTGCCTCAAATGGTGAGTAATAAGGATTAAGTAAGAGTTGATATCTGTAAAATCTTTATACCAGCCTCTGGATAAAATAGCTGACTTTATATAGCACTTATTATATATACAAGGCATTATTATAAGCATTTTAAAATAATATTAACTCCAGTGATTCTCATGAACAATCTTATAAGCACTGTTATTTTACCCATTCTACAAAGTGACTGAGGCACAGAGCAGTTAAGATCATTTGCCCAAGATCTCATAGCTAGTGAGGGGTAGTGCTGCAGGTGAACCTAGACAGTGTAGCTCAAGAGGCCATGATCTTGACATGGATATTACTTTTCACAGTAAGTGCTCAGTAAATGATAGCTGTTATTGTTTTCTATATTACTACTACTGCTATTATTACTAAGGCAATAATTGTTTATGCAATGAGTGACATAACACTTATTTAATGCTTACTACGGGGCAAGGCCCTGAGGATACGTTGAAGCATGAAATGTTCTGAAAGAATGTGTGGGTTACTTCAGCAAAGAAGATCTACATGAAGGTTAATAGAAATTAAGGTAACATTTACCTTATTATATGGGGCTGGGTAGTTAGAAACTCTCAATAGAAAAGTTCCAGTTACCTGCTATAGAACCACTGCTCTTTGCCTGATGGTGTTAAGAAAAAAGGGAGATGGCAAGGTAGAGGGCATAATTCTTCAGTGTGCCAGTGGGGAGAATGGGAGGCTGCCCTCACAGGTGCCAAGTGCTAGGAGCCTAAATCAGGCCTTCTTCCCCTGTGTGCATTCCTGCTTCCATCGTCTGCTTTCATTTTCTTCTGGAGAGGGCATTGACTTAATGCAGTATTAAATCCTGAATCTGAGAGACGCAATGGGAGAAAGACCCAACTTCATCATTTCTTTCCTAACTTAATTAACCTTCAGAGTCATAAATGATCATAAATAATAGGAGGATAACATATCTGATTAAAGGGTGCTTTTGTTCCTGTGTTAGCATAAGGATTCTCTGCCATTTTGCCATTTTACAGTTACTTTTTAAAGAAAAAATAAACAAAAAAATTTCTTTTCTTTTTTTTTTTTTTTGAGACAGACTTTTGCCCCGTCTCTCAGGCTGAAATGCAGTGGCACAATCTTGGCTCACTGTAACCTCCACCTCCTAGGTTCAAGCAATTCTTGTGCCTCAGCCTCCCAAGTAGCTGGGATTACATGTGCCCACTACCACACCCGCCTAATTTTTGTATTTTTAGTAGAGACAGGGTTTCGCCATGTTGCCCAGGCTGGTCTCGAACTCCCAATCTTAGGCAGTCCGCCCACCTTGGCCTCCCAAAGTGTTAGGATTACAGGCATGAGCCACCACACCTGGCCGCAAAAATTTTTTAAAAAGTACTTTTTCTTAAGCCGTATCATTGCAGTTGCTCACTGTTTTTGTTGAGTTATTCTTTAAGATTTTTAAACAGTTTTCTGTTACTGTTTATATTAACTTTTACCTTTATTTTATAGAATAAAACAAGGAGCAGTTATGAATCTGAAACAGTTCAATGGGTTTCAACAGGACATGTGACAAGTCATAAGCCAGCAAACTTCATGGTTCTCTTCATGAACCTTGAGACAATGCAATAAAGTTCTGATTCCCAGGAATAGTTTTTGGGAGACTGGAGGTTGTGTATCAGGGGATTAATAAATAACCCTCGAATTTATGTTCCATGTAATGCATAACTAGCCAAATTTCTTTTCCAGCAACAGACTGAACATTCAAAGCAGACTTTGTATGCCGTGGCAAAACCACAGTCTGTCTGAGACAGTAGTCAATAGATTTTTATGTAAACGTAAATCACTTTATTCAATGGACTGTGTAAAGCTGAGAGCCTGCCTAAGCACTGTGTATGTTAGGGTCCCATGGTCCTTGTCAGGAATATAGGTTTTCACCAGTGTTCTTGGTCCACGTTTTTCCTTCCAAACCTGGACAATTGCTGGCTCTGTGCCGTCCACAGGCTGGAAGGCTGTTCTGCTGGCTGATAAGTATCCTGGTCTGAGAAATGCTCAGAGCAGGAAGCACAGCGACAGTATCCATCTGTTGTGGCTCCTTAGTTTGCCTTGGTGACTTCATTCATCTGATTGGGACAGCTTTGAAATGGATGGTAATTCTGTGTTTCTTCACTTCTTAGGAAAGACCAGAACCTGTTGTCTCCAGTGAACTGCTGGTATTTGCTCCTGAACCAAGTAAGGAGAGAAAGCAAAGACCATGCAACCTTGAGTGACATCTATCTGAACAATGTGATTATGCGGTTCATGCAGATAAGTGAGGATTCTACCAGGATGTTTAAAAAGGTACACTCCGTAAATCCTGCCATAGTGTGCTTTCCGGTAACTGCCTTGCCTATAACCAGGACTGAGAACGGTGTCTGAAAAATTAGGTGAATGAATCCTTTAGAGACACAGAATAAATGGTTAAAAATTAGATGAATGGATGTTTTAAAGACACGGAATAAAGAATTAAAAATCAGGCTGGGTGCGTTGGCTCATGCCTGTAGTCACAGCATTTTGAGAGGCCGAGGTGGGTGGATCACGAGGTCAAGAGATTGAGACCATCCTGGCCAACATAATGAAACCCCGTCTCTACTAAAAACACAAAAATTAGCTGGGCATGGTAGCACATGCCTGTAGTCCCAGCTACTCGGGAGGCTGAGGCAGGAGAATCGTTTGAATCCGGGAGGCAGAGGTTGCAGTGAACGGAGATCGCACCACTGCCCTCCAACCTGGGTGGCAGAGTGAGACTCCAACTAAAAAAAAAAAAAAGAAAAAAAAAAGAGTTAAATTGGATGAATGAATCTTTTATAAAAACACAAAAATTAGCTGGGCATGGTAGCACATGCCTGTAGTCCCAGCTACTCGGGAGGCTGAGGCAGGAGAATCGTTTGAATCCGGGAGGCAGAGGTTGCAGTGAACGGAGATCGCACCACTGCCCTCCAACCTGGGTGGCAGAGTGAGACTCCAACTAAAAAAAAAAAAAAGAAAAAAAAAAGAGTTAAATTGGATGAATGAATCTTTTAAAAATACAGAATAAAAAGTTAGGTATAGGGCATATATATACAGTTGTAAGTCAGTGAATCTATGAACTAAACAATATGAGCAAAAATTTTGAAATAAGATGTTCCTGCAAATTGCACCTCTGCCCAGGAACGGACTACCTGTACTCATGAAAAATCAGGCCAGAGGGTAAATGCCTTGGATTCTTTGTTTGGGGCTCACACATGGTGAGAAACTTTTAAAGAACAAGATTATTACACGTGCTACTCTCTTGAGAAGATACTAGCACAGTCTTTCTTAGTTTCACTAGACCAGCAGCAGAGGCTATGAGAGAGCGAGATGAAGAAAATTTCACAGGGCACAGAAAATTCCATCCCTTACACACCAGCAAGCTTCCTCATTCCCAAGTCCATTAAAAAACAAGAACTGGGCTTTGAAGTTTTCTTATCATTGTTACTAATCTCAGCCAACTCTCAGCAATTTTTTTGTGTGGACATTTTTGCTGAGCACAAATAATAAAATGGGACCGTTTCCTGTGTAGAGAGTGCAGCTACTTGCCCAGTACAACTAGCGTTCATTTTTTATGCTTGTAAGATGAGAGTTTTCCCCACCCCCTCAGCTTTGTATTAGGAATGTTGATGCCTGTACCTATACCTGTACCTCTATTCAGTAAGTAATTATTAGTTTCAGAAAGTAGCGGGGAGAAAAACCACCCTGTAGATTAATATTTATGTTTCAAAGAGTCTCCTTAAAACAAAGACATAGTGTTAAGCAGGCCAGCTGGAAAATTTCTTAGTCATGTTTGATGTATCCACATTAGATTTGATTTCTGACCTAGAAAGGGAATTTAGCAAGCTCTAAGTCACCTTATGCTCCATTAAATAGAAAAAAAAAAATTTCAAACGAAGGAGAAACTTTGAAAATTGAAACTAAGGAGCATATAATTTAAGAACAGATAGAGAAATATCCTCTGCGTCTTAAATGGTAGAGTTTTAAAAAAATAATTTAGACAGAGCCGTGAAAGTGAAATAATTTTCTTGTACATGAGCTCTTTATGCAGAGACCTCATTTGGTTCAGCAGGTTTTTCTGAGCATCTCTTATGGGCAGGAGACTACAATGACAGGTGTTGAAAAGGCTGCAAAGATGAAGAAAAACTAGTCCTGGTGCTCAAGGAGGTCACAATTTATCCAAATTTGTATGGCACTATATAATGCTTCTTATTGAGACAGGGCCTCTAGGACCAGTACCTCTACTGAGTTCATTTATTTATCCATTCAACAAAGCATCTTTAAAATGCCTGGCTAGGGAAGCAGAGCTAAAAGACATGTCCCTGCCTGCAAGGAGCTCATTACAGTAATTAACAGTTACTACACTAAACGGAACTGGAAGACTGGAGATCTTAACTCTATCTAGGGGATGAGGAAATTCTTCACAGCTAGGGGAACACTTCAAGTGAGACTTGTAGGAGAAGAAGGCATTCATCAAACAGAAGGACAATGAGCTATTCCAGGAAAGGAAAACATGAGCATGTTCCGGGAAAGGAAAGAGTTTGATATGATTGGACCAGGGATCGTATGGGAGTGGGTGATGGGATGTGAAATTAGAAAGGATGGTCATATAAGAAGGGACTTTGTATGTCTTGCTAAAATGTGAGGATATGTATTTTGTAAGTCAAAGTCAAGGGCTTGATAAAGTGGATAGAAACCTAGGGCTAAGAGTCAAACAGATTTGGGTTTGAATTCCAGCCCTTCTGCATACTTGCTTTGTGATCTTGGGAGATCATTCCAGAGATTCAAGAGTAGGCTGTCCATTCTTGAGGGAGCAAGAAAGGCAAAATTGGGCAGAGGGAGAGGCTGCACCTGTGAGTGCTCTGGGGCAGGCATGCCCTTTGGAGTGATCTCATATCCAGGCAAGGAGACCTGGCCTTTGTTTCGGGGAGGGATTAAGTAATCTTGGAGTGAGGCAGCTCCCATTGGTGGACGGTAATTCCCAGAGAGGGATCAGCTGTGAGTTTCAGCAGCTAGCAGCCAGTATTCCCAGTAGTTAGAGGAATGAGTTGCTGGCTCTTGGGAAATGGCCTGGAGAATGCACAGTAGACACACGCACACGTGCACACATGCACACACGTGCAGAGAGACAGAGACAAAAACAAACAGATATGCCTGCTTGCTTACTACCAGAAGTTCTCTTCTTATCCAGATTTTCTGGTTCTCAAAGAATTTCATCCTTGGAAACTGCCTATTTACAGTGGATTCCTGGTTACTTTGGCATTTAGTAGGGGGAATGCCCCATGCTTCCTGAACAGCTTTTTCATTCCTAACCATTGCTAACCACCTGGAAGGGTAACAAGTCATTACAGTTGCAGGTGGGAAGTTCTGCCTTCCTCGAGCGGATACAGCAGACTACGCACCTCACCTTCCCATCAGTGTTATTGCTGGAAGAGGAAAGAATAAGAGAGGCAAAGGGCACAAGGGAGAGATCAGAGTTCATAGAGGAGTAAGATCAACCCCTAGGACACATCTGTCATCTGAAAGAATAGAAAGCCAGAATCTGTATCTACCAAGTCCAGAGAATTCCAGGTCCCTTTAGATTAGAAAGCAAGACTAGTCTTTTCTGCCTTTTTTTTTTTTTTTTGTACCCATTTATGCCTGAGGTTGCAATTTTTTAAATTTTTACAGTTAGAACTTGGCAATGACCTTGACCAGTAAGATACAAATTACTCCCACATGCTTAGTGTTCCAATAGTGGAACACTAGGCATAAATGGGTTTTAATCACCAATCTTCCTCTTTTTTAGCTCTTCTTCCATTGTTATGGTTCTAGGTCAGATGCCTATTTTCTATCAAAATGGAAAGAAATTATTAGCGTGAATCTGAAGCAGCCTTTGGAACTTCTGTGGAGTCATTAGTGAGCATAATGCTTGTTTTCCTTGGGAGAAGATTTTGAGACTTCCTCATGTTTCAGTAATATCCCCATGTCTGTATGGAGATCCAAATAAATACTGTGTATCTGATAGTTTTGGCCTCTTAAACAGCCATATCTTACACAGTTTCATCAATGACAAAAAATCCTGTTACCTAAATTATTCTGTCTGATAAGGAGTTTCGAGCAGGTAATTTCAGGAATTTTTTTGTGTGTAAATGGATATAATAATCAAGAAGACACTTGTAGAAATACTCAATTCCATGCAGAGTTATAGGGAACAACTTCAAGACTTAAATCTTAATTACATCAAAACCAGTTATAGACAAGGTTGCCTAAACTTGAAAGTTTTCAACAGGTTAAGAAAAAAGTGAAGCATTTTAAAAACAACAATATTCAACTATTCAAATACTGATTATTTTAGATTTATGCCTTTAAAATTCTAAATGAAGCCTATTGGTCAAAATAACCGTGATTCAGCTTTTAGGTTCTGAAATCAGATATTCTGGGTATGAATCTTGGCTTTGCCACTGTTGGGAGCTGTGTGGACTTGGGAATATTTGTAAATAAGCCTCAGTTTCTGTAGCTATAAAGTGGATATAGTAACCTACTCCAGATAGTTGTTTAGAGGATTCATGAGTTATATATGGAAAGCCACTTAGCCTAGTGTCTGGACTTAATAAATCCTGGTAACTTTTATCTAATATCTTTATTATTATCTATAGTATAAGCACTTATTCTATATACCAGAATAATTATGTAACGTGAGATTATACCAGATATTATACCAAATGTATCCTCATTCCAAGGAGAGTATAGTTTTCACAATGATGTGAAAAACACTTCCAGAGAATAAATTTTATTTACTACTTATTATGAAGTTCCGAACAATATTTGTAAGCAAACAGTGATAAGTGCCCTCACAACAGCATTGCCTGTGGCTAAATTAAAATTTTTGTCCTCACCTTTGAACATTTAGTGGGAAATCAGGGAGTATCCAAGTGAATGCACAAGCTGACCAAGACTCCGTGCCTCTCAAATCCCCCACAGCCATTTCACATGGAGAGCCTTACCTTTGAGACTTAATTGATTTCTTCATTCATTCAACAAAAGAGTTATTTAATTCCAGACCTTCTACTAGATAGACAATGTAAACACGGACAGGAGAGTACTCTGCTTTTACCCTCTTAAGTTCTGCTTAGCTATTTTAAGAGAAGGTCAGAATTTGGAGGCTTCTGCTACACAAGGGCTTGTTTCATTCTCAACCCTCACTTGTTTCCCAAAGAACCAGGGCTGATGTGTCTCTTACCCTGTTCTCCAGCCCTGCCTTCCGCAGTCATGAGCTTCTGCTTCCTTCTTTCCATTACTCATGCTGAAACACAGTGCTCTGCATCTGGTTTGGTTCTGCAGCCAGAGAATGTGCAGTTCCTATGCTACACATAAAAATGTAATTGATGTCATCTGTCACAGTTGCAGGACAGGCTATACAGCCAGCTTGCAATAATCACTTTATTTAAGCACCTAATCACAAGGTGTTATTTACCAATTCTAAGAAAGTTAATAGAAGTATGTAGTTTGAAGGTATACCATTAAATGGTGGCATTTGAATATGTTAGTGTATCTCTATGGGTTTTAAATTATCTTGAAGTCTGTCATTTCCCCAAAGATTGTTTTAAAATCATTAATATGTTTTTATCCTTCCTTGGTTTGCATAATTACATGTACAATATAATTCATTTTGTTTCTTCATCAATAATGATGATATTTGTAAGCTGCCACTTACTGAGTTTTAGCTGTGTGCCAAGCACCGAACTCTACATTTTCATAAATTAACTCACATATCCTCATAGCTGCCTGGTGAACAGGTATTATATCCACACTTCAGGGATAAGGAAACAAAACGCTCAGGAGTATAAATTGCAGCGTCAGGCTGACTAGCAGGTATTCTTGTCTTTGCCCGTATGTCTTAGATAGTTCATAGCTGCTGTGTACTCTGTTGGTATTTCTTGGTGGTAATTAGAGATGTCACCCAATGCATAGGGTCAGAAACTTCTGAGAAATAGAACACTATGGTTCTTGTCCTAGTCATTTCTTATGAAAAGACTGAAGAATGATATTCTGGGAAGAGGCACAAAATCTGTCAGTCATCCAAGTTATAGAGAGGAACTCAAAGCAGCAGAAACTGGCCCAAAACCACTGAGAATAACCCCTCTTTCTCTTAAGTGCCATAGGTTGTCAGAGTCAGACTCACAGAAATTCAGTTAACTCACTTTAGGTATTGCTGATTGTGTGGCTTAATCTGAAAGAAAGGAGAGGTTACTAGTAAGATTCATACTTATTTTTTATTTTGATCAAAGACAGCCATATTCTATTTAAATACCCCAACATGAAAAAAAAAGCAAAGATATTTTATGAAGGAGAAATGCTGTAGTTTCAAATACACCATTTAAAATAAGTTAATATTCAAACATGTTTTAGTAGAAGTTAGTAAAAGATACCGCTTGACTACAAATCTCTAAGGCTCTGACCTTGTTTTTTTTTAAAAAAAGGCCTGTAAGTTAAAAGCATCTGAAAACTATCAATCTATATATGTGAAAAAAGAACCTATTTCTCTTTGAATATAAAATATATATGGATTGTAGAAATTTAGAAAACACTAAAAATATAAAAAGAAATAATAATTACCCATATTAACACTACCTACTTTTAAATTTTAAGCTCTATCTTTTCAATATTTATATGTGTATAATATATTTAAATATGTATGTATATATTTTACAGAATTAAGATTTCATTCTATATGGCTTGGAAAGGTGCCATTTTCATATAGAATTATTAGCATTTCTCACATCTGGAAATAGACTACCTCACGACTATATAGTACTTTACTTTGTGCATGGCCGTGTTAGTTTTCTGTTGATGGACATTTAAATCTATGATTTTTTTTTTCTTATGCTACATTCTTTGAAGTAGAATTATCAAGTTGGAGGGTGGCCTTTGAATTTTGTTAGAATTTCATGTCTTGAATTAAATTCTTACCATTTGCTTTTCTGGAATAATGATGGTCATGGTTGTCATTTAGAAACAAGTCATATATTCGCTGAAAAATTAATTGACTATTTTATTAGCAGTAAGCTACCACATATAATTTAGTGTACTTATATAACAGTAGTAAATAATATAACAAGAAGAACTTTTTCAAAGCATTTTAGTGCAGTGTTGCAGAAGAATTAAATGCTATTCCGGTGGCCTCAAGGGGCAGCTTAATTATTGATAGGGCCTGGATAAATAAGAATAGTTCAAGCTAACACTGCTAGCTGGTTCTCTTGGGTTTTATCAACCCTATGACTAGCTTTCTTTTTTTTTTTTTTTTTTTTAAGAAATAAGCCAAAACTAAACTATCATTTTTTGCAATGATGTAATTTTCTGAAATATTTTAGAAAATATTTTTAATTTATATTTATGAATTGCTTATCAGGATGGCAAGCACATAATAAGTACTCTCTGAATAGCAATTATTGGTGCTGCTGTTCTTGGCGTTACATTGTTGCCTTTATTATTTAGTAACAACAGGATATGTGTGATTGGCCTGGCTTTAACTTTAATATAACAAGAGGAAGTACTGAATACTGAAGGCAACTGTAACACAACGGTAAGTATTTGAGTATCTAAACACAGAAATGGTACAATACAATTACAGTATGCAAGATAAAAAATGATACACCTATGTAGGGCAGCTCCATTCTAATCTTATGGGACCACTGTCATTGAGGACAATAACAGCTATACAGGTTTGTAGCCTCGGAGCAGTGGATTCTACCATATAGACCAGGTGTGTAGTAGACTATACCATCTGGGTTTGTGTAAGTACACTCTGTGATGTTAACACGACAATGAAATCGCCTAATGATGCATTCCTTAGAATATGTCTCTATTGTTAAGTAATGCCTGCCTGTACTTGAACTCATAAAACACTTGAAAACTTATTTTTTAGCTAAAATTAAAATCTAGAAGGGTAAATTGTTATTTAAAACAATTATCTACAACGTATCTACTTTTATATGTTACATATAAAAGTAACATATCTCTAAGTTACTTTTGTTTTCTTCTGTTTGCTAATATGTAGTTTCTGATTTTACACAATGAACATGTTGTATAATAAAACACACAATGAAACAGTTATTTTTTGTAAACTGAGATCTGAAGGAAAAGGTTTGGTCCAGGTATACCAGTGTGTGTTTGCTCTAAAGGAGTGGGAAAACTCTATCCAGTAAATAATTCATCCCCAAATGTTGTTTATTAACGGAGAATCTGCCTATTCTATGGGTCCAATTGAAAATTACACTTGGATTATGCACTCTTAAGATGGTTAAAATAGGAAGACATGAAATCAGAGGACTTCTGACTAAGACAGCAGATTCTACATGGGCTCCAACCACCTTACTTCCCAAATTGTCTGTTAAATGACCCATCGAATACATAAATAGGAAAAACTAGAATAATTATTTCAACTTCAAGCAGAGCCCATCATTCCTTTACACAAATCTTCTAATGACTCTCACCACACTCAGAGCAAAAGTCTACATCCCCAACTCCCTTCCCCAGCTTTATTCTTCTTGATAGCACTTATCCCTTTGTGCTATACTATATATTTACTTAATTATTTGTTGACTTTCTGTCTCCCCTCCATTCCAGTGTAAGTTCCTAAGGGAGGAGACCTTCGTGTTGTTCACTGAAACAATGACTGGCACAGAGTAGGTGCTCAGTAAATATTTATTGAATGAATAAGTAATGAATAAAGATTTACTTCTGCATTAGAAACCAAAGATAGTGGCATTTACATAACACAAGTTTCAAGGCATTTCAACAAGACCCAGCATTAGCAAGGCTAGGTTTAAGCAACACTATAATGTACAATCTACTTCCCAAGAGAAAGAAACCAGAGTGGGTCCTAGTAGCAACCCACCTTCACAGGTCAGCTAGGAGACTGATGTCTCTCGTCACTGGAGCATCCTCTCTGTTCCGTCACAGATTGGTAGCCCTGGGACCGTGGTGTTAAAAAGCACCACACTTTGCTCTAAGCACCCATAGGCACCATAAAATTCACCGGAAGGTTCCCATGGCACAGTTTCCCACATAACTCCTCCAACTGAAAATTGCTCTTAGGATTATCTTCTTTTTCATCATTCCTTGAGATATTTGGAAATGCAGTCTATGTAAAAATTACTCAAGAGCTGTCACTCAAAATCAAGCTCAGCCTCCCATTTACTCTTAAGACAATACCAGGCAAGCATGGACTTCCTTAGAGAGATAATTATGCACATACTTACAGGGATAAGTATGAATAAACAGAGAAGAATACATAGTTCCTCTAAATATATGCTATGGTTTATTCATTCATTCTTCAGTAAGTACTTATTTGAGGCTTTCTTTGTCTCAGGCATTTGTCAAGATGTTGGGGATACAGTAGTAACCAACACAGGCCTTCTCTCTACCCCTTGGATCTTACAGTGGGAGAGTACAGGCAATTACAATCTTAATTACAGAATAGCATGTTAATTGTACAGTAAGGAGAGAAGGCCCTTACTTCTTATGACTTGGAGATCAGGAAAGCTGCAATTTGAATCAGTTATTAAGAGTTAGCTGGAGAAATGATGGGAAAGGAGCAGAAAACTCTTCCAGGAAGAAACAGCATGTGTGAAGAATCACATGCCATGAGATTTCATGGAGGAAAAGGGTGTTCTTTGTAGGTGAATCAAAGAATGGGAGAGGGCAGATGGCAAGAGAGATGATTGGAGAAATAAGAAGGAGTTGAAATTAAAGGCCATGTTGAGGAGTTCGAATTTATTCTAAGAGCAGTGGAAAACCATTCACAGGTTTAAACACGATAATTATGTGATCCACTTTCAGTGTGCCTGGAGTGTGAAGAGTGGATTGAAAGGTAATAAGACAGAAAGACTCAGTTTGCAGCTCTTGGAACTAATCCAGATGAGAGATGACGATGCTTTTCCTTGGTTGTGGCAGTAGAGACAGAGGAGCAGGTGGATTCGAGTGGTGTATTGGAGATAGAATATGTAATGTAGGCCTGGGTAATTGATTGGCTGCGTGGGAGAGGAGAGAGATGTAGAGGGAGCAGTCAGAAGTGACATCCAGGCTTAGGCAGTTGTCAGGATGATAGGCGTCATATGAGAGGAGAAGGCTTGGGGCACAGAGGCTGTGATGGGAAAGGGATTGTGTAAAACATGGTGTTTAGTTTTGGGTGTGCCTGTGGATAACTGGGTAGAGAAGCCCCATAAGCAGACCAAGAACTTCAGGAGAGAGATCAAGACTAGAGAGTTGGGAATCTTCCACCTTTGGCAGGTCATTAAAATCTTGGGAGTAGTTGAGATAAATCAGGGAGAATATATAGGGTGAGGAGGGAAGAGTAAGAAAAACTCACAGAAAAACTAGGAATTAAAGAATGAGAAGAAGAAACATATCCTATAAAATGACTGAGAAG
Organism: Colobus angolensis palliatus; assembly: GCF_000951035.1. NCBI lineage: Eukaryota > Metazoa > Chordata > Mammalia > Primates > Cercopithecidae > Colobus > Colobus angolensis. The sequence goes on from NW_012121821.1 coordinate 421,766, forward strand.
GATCAGCCAGAGAGGTGAGAAGAAACGCAGGTGAGTGAGGTGTCCAGAAAGCTAAGTGAAGAAAATGCCAGGAGGGAGTGGTCAATGTGCAAAGGCCATGACGTCCACTGAACTGAGCAGCAAAGGGTCATTGGTTATCTCCTTAAGAGCAGTCTGGGCAGAATGGTAGATGTTCAGCGAGCAAATTGGGACAGCGAATGTGGACAATATTGTCTAGAAATTTGCCTGTAAAGAGAAGGAAAGATAAGGGAGGTATTTGAAGAAGAACATTGGTCAAGAAAGGTTTTTTGTTGTTGTTGTTGTGTGTGTTTGTTTGTTGTGTGTGTGTGTGTGTGTGAAAAAAACAGGATGTTAGGACAAACTAGTTTAAAATGTTGAGGAGGGCCAGGCCTGGTGGCTCATGCCTATAATCCCAGTGCTTTGGGAGGCCAAGGCGGGAGGATCACTTGAAACCAGGAGTTCAAGACCAGCATAAGCAACATGGCAAGACGTGATTTCTGTAGAAAAAATATTTAAAAGTTAGCTGGGCATGATGATGTACACCGGTACTCCCAACTACTTAGGAGCCTGAGGAGGGAGGATTGCTTGAGCCCAGGAGTTCAAGGCTACAGTAAGCAATGAATACACCACTGCACTCCAGCCTGGGCGACAGAGTGACACTCTGTCTCTAAAAAAATCCAAAAATAATATGTTGAGGAAAAGGAGCCAAAAAAAGGGAAGCTTGACAGTTTAGGAAAGAACAGGTGTAATTGATTGATCCAAGACTCAGCCAAGGGGGCAGGTAATGGGACCCAAAGGACAGGCAGAAGGTTTAGCCTCTGGCAAAAGACTGTATTTGGAGATGAGAGAAGAGCTGCTATGGATGCGGGATTCTCTATTCCTTTTTCTTTGTGAAGTTAGAAGTGATAACATCTCATAAGCAAGAGGAGGAGAAAGAATGGTCTATTGGGAAAATAAGGTTTGAGAAAAGTAGAAAAGATTCCAACCAACCCCTGGAGGGACTGAGAATTAAAAATAAAAGAAATATGATGTGAAAAAGAATCCCCACTTGAGAAAATATCACAATATGAAAATAGAATATGAGTTTTCAAACAAACTTGCTGAAAAGACACACACACGTTACTACTACTTTCAAGCCTCAAGCTTGCATGAGGCTTGAAAGGTCTTATAGATAATATTAAATGTCAGAAAACAATGGAGCAAAACCAAGGACAATTGAAGGAAAGTTACAACTCCAAAATTCTAGATACAACCAAGTTGTTACTCATTTTAAAAAGCAACTGAAGAGCGATCTTAAATATGTAGTGTACTTTCCTGAATGCACACTTAGTTTGGGTAGCTTGTGTGCAAAGTTAGCATTTTCCTTTTATCAACTCCCTGAAGTATTTCTTGCCCACAGTGGCTTTGGGCTTGGCCACATGACTTGCTTTGGTCAATGGGACAATGCTAAATGTGAAGCAAGCAGATACTTGAAAAGTGCTTCCACATTGTGGCCTGCCCTCTTTTGATGCTTTTAGACATGTAACGTGTTATCAAGTCCTAGCTAGCTTGCTGGATGAAGCACAAGACTACATGGAAGGCAACTGAAACCTCCTGAGTGACAGCCAGCCAAATATTACACATATAATGAGGACATCTTAGATCATCCAATTGCCAGCTGACCCCAGCTGATTGCAAATGCAAGAAAGAACACAGCCAAGCCAGCTCAGAACAGAAGAATCTCCCAGCCGGCCCACAGAATCCTGAGCTAAGTAAAGTGTTGCTTAAAGCCACTAAATTTGGATGTTTTGTTCCACAGCAAAAGTTAAATGATACACTAGGTAAAGATCTGTGCCCTCCCCAAAAGGTAGATGGAATCAAAAGATATACATAGGTTTTGGGTAAATAGACTAAGTATACTCCACCATGCCTTTCCCACTGAAGGCGTGTTTAAAAACGTGGAATACCTGCAGCAGTTTAAAAACTGAAAATTAAATAGTAGCTGGTAGTTTGGGGAAGAAGACTAGATTTTTTAAATTCCATCAAATTGGCATTATGTGTTCCACTTCTTTTCCTTCAGTATCCTCCAGCCTAAATGCAAGGCAGCTAGAAACCTGGAAGTAGACATTGGACTTACTTAAACATAGAGGGCTGTAAGAGAAGCTGTTAGCTGTGACACAGAAAGCAGAAAAGGGAAGATAAAGATGATCCAAATTTTTCATTTTTTTCACTACTTCCTCATGCCCCAGTCACTGGACAATCCCAAAATGGCAACAGCAGCAGTGACACCAACAGAGGCCTACAATTACCTACAACTCTGAAATAGAGAAACTTTCCTCCCTGATCAGAGGAGCTGTGATCCAAGAGGGTGGGGCAACCACCTGTTGTTTTATTTTCTGTCTGTCCTGCTGCCATGTGGCCTCAGATGTGGACACAGTCATAACGAGTGTTTAGTAGATTAGAAAAACTGAAGCCCCAACTTTCCAGTTAGAGCAATGAAAAGGGGAGTCCTAGGAACCAAAAAGTACTGGGGAAATTTCAGAAGGGGTAAAGATTGAGAAAGCAACACCATAAAGTTCTTTATGAACTGCTGAATCCCTAAGCTACACATGAATGGGACTTATCCTAGACAGAAACTTACCAAAGACTTCAAGAATTGGACTGTAGAATAGGAGCATTGTGTGAGTTCCAGAGAAGCCACTTTGTGGTGCATCTGCAGGACAGGTACAAATAGCACTGCAAAGGTATTGGAAACAATTAACAATAGGATACTGGTCAGAATTTGTATTCTGAATCCAACTAGACTGATTTCCTGATGGAATAAAATTATCAGAATTCTGTATATGGTTTAAACAAGACTTGGAGTTTCATAATATAATATGCAGAATATCCAGAATAAATCCAAAATTACTCAGCATACAAAGAACCAGGAAAACTTCAACTTCCATGAGTAAAAACATTGATAAACATCAAATTCTGAGATGACACAGATGTTTGAATTATCTAACAAAGATCTGTATGTGTGTGTGTGTGTGTGTGTGAGAGAGAGAGAGAGAGAGAGAGAAAGAGAAAGAAAAGAAGGAAGGGAGGGAGTGAGGGAGGGAGGGAGGAAGTGTCTCACTCTGTCGCCCAGGCTGGAGTACACTGGCTCAATCATGGCTCACTGTAGCCTTGACCTCTCCAGGCTTAGGTGATCCTCCCACCTCAGCCTCCCAAGTAGCTGGGACTACAGGTGTGCACCACCATGCCCAGCTAATTTTTGTTATTTTTTTGGAGGTGGGGTTTTACCACGTTGCCCAGGCTGGTTTTGAATTCCTAGGCTCAAGTGATCTGCCTGCCTTGGCCTCCTAAAGTGCTGGGATTACAGGCATGAGCCATTGTGCCTGGCCACAAAGACTTTTAAAGCAACCATGATAAAAAAGTTCCAAGAAGTAAGGGCAGATACTCTTGAAATGAATGGAAAGCCAGGAAGTTTCAGCAAAAAAATAAAAGGTATAAATGGAAATTTGAGAACTGAAAAATGATGTAACTAAAATAACAACAAAAAAAATTCACTAGGTGGACTCAGTGTTAGAGATAACAGGGGGAAGAATCAGTGTATATGAAGGTAGATTAACAGATATTACCTGTCTGAACAACAGAGAGAAAAAATATTTTTAAAAAAATGAACAGAGCCTCAGGGACCTTGGGAATGATACCCAAATGTCTAACATTTGTGTCATCAGAGGTCCTGAAGGAGAGGAGAAAGAGCGTGGGGCATAAAAATAAAACTAATTGAAAAATAATTGCAAGAAAATTTCCCAAATTTGGCAAATGACATAAACCTACACATTCAAGAAGCTCAGCAGAACCAAACTAGATGAACCTGAAGGAGTCCATACCTACACACATCATAATAAAACTGAAAACTAAAGACAAAGAAAAATATATTGAAAGCAGCCAGTGAAAAATGATATCTTATTTTGGGGGGAACATTAATTCAAATGGCTGTGGGACTCTCAACCCACTCAATGCTAGCAGCACCTCACAGGTTGTGACAACCAAAAATGGATTCAGACAAGCCATGTGTCCTCTGGGGCAAAGTTGTCCCCAGCCGGGAAACATTAATGTAAATTGATTGAGTCTTCCATCCTAATTTTTTTTAAAAGAAATATTCCAGTTTGGTTTGTTTTCCCATTTTAGGGTTTGCAAGTCCACATTCAATGAACAAACATAGGGTTGGTCAGAAGGCACCCAGTCCCTCATGTCCCATGAAAAAAGAATTAAAAAATATTGTTCAGTACCAGGTTTATTCAATTTCAGTTATTTATAAAAGATGAGCACTTAATAAAATTCATATTCTTTTTTCTTTTTTTCGTTTGAGACAGAGTCTCGCTCTGTCGCCAGGCTGGAGTGCGGTGGCGCGGTCTCAGCTCACTGCAACTTCCACCTTCTGGGTTCAAGCGATTCTCCTGCCTCAGCCTCCCAAGTGGCTGGGACTATAGGCGTGTGCCACCACGCCCAGCTAATTTTTGTATTTTTAGTAGAGACAGGGTTCCACCATGTTGGCCAAGATGGTCTTGATCTCTTGACCTCGTGATCTGCCCACCTCAGCCTCCCAAAGTGCTGGGAATACAAGCGTGTTCATTTTCAAAGAAGTTCATTTTCAAAGAGGCATAGACACACTGAATACTTACCCATTCTTCTCATCTGAGAAAGAAGATGCTGCTTTAAGAAAGACACTGATGAGGAGAGAACATTCCTACCATATGTTGAGGTGTCTGCAATTGAGATCAACAAATTCTAAAGCCACCTAAGAACAGTATTCTGGTTGCTATCCAACTTTCTTACCAGTTGAAGACTATGTTTAATACCACATGGTAGGGATTCTAAAAGATTTTCAGCAGCTGTAAGAAATGCCATATTGGGGGAGATTGCACATATAGCAAATATTTGAATTAAGAAACACTTGTGATACCTTGGAATATATCAACCTAAAAATATGCATTTGCAGAAGAGATACCAAATATGGCTGTCAGATTTATTTCAGTACCTTTTAAATCTCAGCAGAAAAAAAAATTATTGTGAGTGAAGCAGTTAAATAGGAACAAGAAAATTTGCCAACTAAATACTTCGTATAATTGACCTTGAAGCCTATAAAAAAGGAAAGATCTTGACACTGGATATATGAACTATTTACACTGAGAAAAAATAATGTTCAATAATTAGTAGTAAATAAACACATGCACTACTTTTACTTTTTAAACATTAACAGTTTCATGTGAACACATAGAACCATAATTGGCTAATGTGCTGGCTTGAACAAACGTGTCCATAAAAGTTTTATCTTAGCTGGGCACATTGGTTCACACCTGTAATCCCTGCACTTTGAGAAGCCAAGGTGGGAGGATTACTTGAGGCTGGGAGTTCACACCAGCCTGGGCAACATAGCAAGACCCCCATTTTACAAAAATAAAAATTAAAAAATAGCTGGGCATGGTGGTGTACATCTGTAGTCCCATCTACTTGGGAGGTAGAGGCAAGAGGCTCATTTGAGCCCAAGAGTTCAAGGCTGCAGTGAGCTATGATTGCACCACTGCACTGCAGCCTAGGAGACAGAGCAAGACCCCGTCTCTTAAAAAAGTTTTAACTCTTTAGCTCTAAAGGTGGAGATTGCACAGGTCTACTATTATAATCAACTTTTATTATTTAACAAGGTCTAATCACTCTACCGAAGAAGTCATGACAAATCCATAGTAACTTATACTTCTCTTCCCTTTTTATTTTTTCTGAAACCTAACTTTACTGAAATCAGCTTTTTCCAAAACAGAATAGGCATTATATTTCTTTATTGATTCAATAAACCTCCATTGATAACCTTTATGTGATAGGCACAGTGGTGGCTACTAAGGTCACAAAAGTGAGTAAGACACAAATCTTCAACTGCTACCCCCATAGGATCTTAGACTCTAGTAAGGAAAGGAACTATAGACATGAAAATTACATTACAAATTGGTAACTGCTCTTATATAGATAGGACCTGAGACCATGAGAGCTCAAAGGATTGAGTAAAGCATTCTGGCTGGAAGAAAGGCCTCACAGAGAGAGCGACATTTAGTCAAGCTCTTAAACTTGGTGGGGCTTTACAGAGGAACTGGGGGAAGTACATTCTTCTATACTGACAGACCAGCAAGGACAAGTCTCTGAATTTCTGATCCAGCCTAGCACATATCTAAGAAATGAAGCTAGGGAAAGATAAGGGTAGATAAGACTCCTGGTGGCCCCTTAACAGCAATGAGTTTTAAAGATGAATCAGGCCACTTACGTGCCTAGAGCAAATGCTCACATCTCTCACCCAGCTGGCTGGTGTTAAGAGTGTAGCCTGTGGTGTGATGAAGGATAAACAGTTCTGAGATCTAGAGAGGCAGGTTGTGGTGGGCACAAGAATTTGAATCTCAGTTTGAGGAATTGGTATGTTGTTATTTAAGCAATTAAGGATGCTAAGAGAGTTTGAAAGCAAATATATGACTTAATCAGCTTTGTTTTTTGAAAGCATTGTGAAGCATTTGAAAGCATTGGAATGGGAAGAAACTTATCTTGGGGAACCTGGTGAGGAAGCTGTTGCATTAGTAATTTGGGTGGTAATTTTTATCCTACCATGTGAATTGTGGCCAGAGCATAATGCTCTACTTACAATGACATTGCCTTCAAAAAGTTCTTATTGTTGTCAACCACCAGTGTGTCCTGGGGGGAAAAAATAGTTCTCATTGGTGCAGATTAATAGTGAGTTGAATGGATTTTTGCTGTTGACTTATAAAAGCCCTGTTAGTAATTTAAATCCAGAATATTTTTATTCAGTCCATCCTATTCAGATTTTCTTAAGGCTTCTACTTCTTTAGCTGATGGATCTTTAGCTTACTGGGAAAAGAAAAAGAATCTAATCCTGATTCCTAGATTCTTGGACTTACAGTAACTATGCAGACATGGATTTGGACTGACTCCACCAAACAGGGTAATCACAAGTGATTACAAGTTACTGAGTGGCCTGTGTTGCTTCCTAATCCTCCCAAGATCTTAGCCTCCATTCCTTGAAATATGAAAACATGTACTTAATATCACTAGCTGGAAAATAACCGTTATCTGTAAAGCAAGAAGAATTTGCTCTGATTTCTTTAAACTGTGTCGTATAAGGCAGTGGTCCCCAACCTTTTTGGCACCAAGGACTGGTTTCACGGAAGGCAATTTTTCCGAGGGCAAGGGGATAGTTTCGGGATGAAACTGTTCCACCTCAGATAATCAGGCATTAGATTCTTATAAGGAGCAGCAACCTAGACCCCTTGCATGCACAGTTCACAGTAGGGTTTGTGCTCCTGTGAGAATCTAATGCTGTGGCTGATTTGACAGGGGGCGGAGCTCAGGCATTATAATGGTGGCTCAGCCACCACTCACCTCCTGCTGTGTGACCCATTTCCTAACAGGCCACATACTGGTACCAGTCCACGGCCCAGGGGTTGGGGACCCCTGATATAAGGAGCAGTTAAAGACACTGGGAGTATTTAGTACAGAGAAAATAAGTCTCAGCTAGGACTCAATATTTGAAGACCTGTCATACAGACGATAGTGTCAGCATACCTACTCTATAAGGCTACAGAAGTTAAGACCAACTGGAGGAACTTAAGTAGAGACAGCTTTACTTTACCCTAAGAAAGACCTTCTAACGGTCTGAAGTCAGCAAGGCTATCTCAGATCTAGAGTTCTGCTTTGTTGCAGTTTTGCAATATTCTCTGGAATGGACTTTATCTTCCTTGATATAGTACCACAAACACAGTTGAGTATTCTAAAAAGTAAATCTTGAATTATGTTGAGTTGACTAAGACATTCTGATTTGAAAATTTATATGAATAGACTGTTGCATTCAAATTTAGAAAAACAGAAAATGTCTTCACAAGATAAAACAAAGATATGATGCTGAGCTAATAATAGCATCATAATGACTGTAAGAGATAATACTTATGGAATGCTTAGTATGTGCCAGACACCCTGTTAAGCACATAACCATGGGCATCTCATTTAATCCTTTTAACAACCTGTGGAGTATATACTGTGATCTTTCCCTATTTTACAGTGGAAACAGCTCAGAGAAGTTAACTATATTTAAACAGATATTTAAATAGCTTGGCCCTTCTTGAAGGGGGTTTTCCCCCTTAAAGTGCCTGTCATCCCATGTGTAATTGCCCATTAGCCACAAGCATTTTTAAAATTTCTCTGATTGTATTCAGCAACCCAAGTTCTTTGTCAAAAAGATACTTATTCCATAAGAATGTTTTTCTTTTTCTATTCGTTAGGGAACCTGTACTTACACCCATTGTCAGATTGATGACCAGTTAACTGGCTATAGTTCTGAGATGGTGCTATTCGGCCAAATGTCAATCTTTAAAGGAAGTTTCTGGTTTTGTTTACATTTTGAAATATCAGTTAGTTTATTTAAAAAATTATGGGTATAGTTCCAGAGTGATGTAAATATGGAGATTTTGCTTGGCTTAAAGTGTTTGAAGAAGCATAAATCAGACTGGATTGAAATTGTTGTGATTACCTCTCTCTTTCTCTCCTAGACTGTAAGGTCACTTTTCTTTCCTAAACACATAGGAGACACTCAGTAAAAACTAGTAGAGTGAACGAGTGAATGCATGACTATGTGAATGAGTGAACTTACTTCAATATCTCAAAGAATTCTCTGCCTTTTGCTTGCTAATCCAGTGGATGACTTATATTATAAATGAGCAAACTTCCTGCTTGTTGATTTGCTTAATCCCTAGATTTTTCTTACCACAGTGCTATTAAGACTAAGTTTATGGGTTTCCTATACAATGTGGTCTAGTTTGCTTCATTGCATAATATACTTATAATCCCAGCCACCTGAGTTGTAGATGCGGGCTTTTGGTCACACCAGGGAGCGGTATAGCTTTGGATCTCTCATGGCTGTCACAGAAGAGAAGGCCAGTTGGCTTTACTAATAAATTAGTAGGCTCAAGTCCATGCACTAAAGAAGACATATTATTATGGTAATAGTGAGAAATTGTTCCTAAAGCTGAGTTAATTGCATTTTTGTAAAGTTCAGCATATTGAAAATGGTTTGGAACTACTTTTTGATATTTTTAGTTAATTATATTATAGTCTGAAACAGTTTTATAACTCATTCTGACTTTAATTAAGTAGGTTTATTTACATCAGCCACTGAGAATTTATATGTAACTGATTATTCATTTAGTGACACTGAAAAGGTATTTCTTGTTTATCAGCATTTTGAGTAGAGAAACAACTCTTCATGTGTTTTTTGAAGAGCTAGGGAAATGAAAATGAAGACACTTGTTTAATCTACTTTATTTCCTGTAGGATTTAAATCTCAGTCTTGAGTTACTTAATCAGCCCGTTCAAGTACTGTTTATATGTGGTAGGTTGTGAGTGACTTTGGTGTTGATGACTATGCACCTTTCAAATTGTCTGCTCAAAGGCTGAACACAGCAACAGCCAACCTTTTTCACCTGGATATAGAATACCACTTTTGTCCAGCAATTACATTAGTAATTGTAATAGATGCCCCAGATAGTTCCCTTTATGGTTAACTTTTGTTTTAATTTGAAATGAAGCTCTGGTTTCTCTGTATTTACGATGCCTTCTAATTTCTCGCTTTCTAGTGGCAAGGAGTTTTGTCTTTAAAAATTCTGATTTTTACCCCTTTAGGGTAAAGTAGATCATCAAACTAATTCCATGATAGCTTCAATACTTAGTTATGATTTTAGTAAGTACAAAACCATGTCTCTTGTCAGTTAGAAGGAAAATGTGCAGAAACACTGTAAACATTACCTAGAAATTTGGTTCAGGCCATCAAGCACAACCCAACTTTCTCCTTTAGGCATTTTAGAAGACGCTGTTGCCTGTGTCTTCAGAGTTTACCTGAATTAAGGGAATGTATGATTATAGAGACACATGAACATGAGCTTTGGAAGCTTAAAAGCACACATACTGTGGAAGTATGGTCTGATCCCTTTAACCAGAATTTACATCCCAAACTGAGCATGAGACACTATCATCATCTGAAACCCTCTCGTTAAATATTTAATCTGGTTTTTCTCTTTCTCTTCTACTCCCATGGTGACTCAGCATACGGTCAGGATTTCTTGAATGGTCATCACAGTAGATTTACTTTAAAAATACCTCTGAAAAAGGCCACAGGCCTTCTGAATGGGTCATTGAATCCAACCACATAGATCACTTGATAGATTGCTCAGTATACTCATATGTGGTTGTATTAACTATCCTCTTTGTTCTTCCTCTCCCTCCTTTCTGGGAGGTTCTGGGGGTAAGACTGCAGCCCTCCAGGAATAGGGACCCTGGCCAGGGCCCATCCAGTGTAGCACTTACCGTAGCACTCCATGTAGAAAGCTGTTTTGGGATGTCTGGCGCCTTCGTGAGATTGCAAACTGGAGTGCAGAAACCAGTCCTTATTCAGTTGTTTTCATTCAGCATAGGTAGATCCTGTACCTCCAGGTACCAAGCACCAAAGTAGGCACTGGGAATGCAAAGACAATTGTTAGGATGTGGTCCCTGCTCTCAAAGAAACTGTGTTTATGAAGAAAGAAACAAATGTGACAAGCCTACTAGTAACATTTTAGGTGTTTAATAAGGACCATTTCAGTAAAACCCTGTAACAGAGACTGTTAGCATTTCCTTTTAGTCAATGGAAAAGCTGAACCTTCACAAAATTACTTAACTTGTACACAGACTGTAACAAGGTAGTTTGAACGCAGGCACTTCAACTTTAGCATTTGAACTCTTAGCCAGTATACTAGATAGCCTAGAGGTGATAATAAATTAATGTATTATAAAATCACAAGGAAGGAAGACCTAATCTCTTTCCTTGGGGGACAAGGTGAAGTTACCAAAAGTTTTTACAGAGTTACATGTAGGATTGTACCAGGCAAAGAGAAGGAGGGAGAGTCTAGGAAAGAGGAAATGGCATGGGGAAAGCACAGACATGGCAAAGCAGGGCCTGAGACTTAGCAGTTTAGGACCAGGCTGAAGGATGAGGTGTGGGATTTGTGGAAAGTGAAGTAGACTAGTTAGGCAGAAGTTATGGATGAGTTTAAAAAAAAATTGAGGTCTATCCTAAAATAATATAGCAAGTCTTTCAATATTTTTAATCAGAGGAAGCTTAATTAGATTTTTTTTCATTCTGATGACCTATAGAAAAAAATTGACCAGCCAGAATTGGTAAGATTGGTCTTCAAGGAAAAGCAGTCAGTCTTAGAAGAACCCTAGATTTCTGACTTGAGTGATATTGTTGTCCTAGAAGCATTATAATTTCATTATAACCCTTTTAAAAAATAAACTTCCAGCATGTATCAAGAGTCTTAAAAATGTTTATACTTTTATGCGAGTAATTTCATGTCTTGGAATTGGCTTAAGCAAATAATACAAATGCAAGATATATGCCGTTTGATCAGCATTTATGATATTAGTTCAGAGTGCTTAAAACATATTGGTGAAATTGAATAAAGAAATAAATGATTGGTTGGTAGAAAATAGTGGAAACATTGGAAACAGTACACTTAAATTTAATGTTCATGTACGTTTACTACGTAGTTATGAATCCAGTTGTGGTTCTGAAAATTATATAATTACATATAAAAATGTATTGTAACTTAAAAAAAAAGCAGAATAGGAAAATATACCTAGACCTATGTTTAAATAAACTTGAAAGAAATACATCAAATCATAATAGTGGGCCAAGTGCAGTGGCTCACACCTGTAATCCCAGCACTTTGGGAGGCCAAGGCAGGCAGATCACTTGAGCATAGCCTGGACAACATGGCAAAATCCTCTCTACATAAAATACAAAAATTAGCTGGGCATGGTGGCACGTGCCTGTAGTCCCAGCTACTCAGGAGGCTGAGGTGGGAGAATCTCTGGCCACTGCACTCCACCCTAGGTGACAGAGGGAGACCTGTGTCAAATAAACAAAAAAAATTATAATGGGGGGGGCATTGTCATTCTGTTGTCTGTTTCTTCAATATTCAATATACTTAGTTCATTTTCATGGTGGAAAAAGGTTAAAAACTTTGAGACTGTTCATTTTGGACTAATGTTAGAAATATCTGAAACATCAAAATGACAATAAACGGTAAACAATTGGAAATAGGCTTGGAATTAAACTCTGGGTTTATACACTGGAGACATTCAGTAAATATTAACTGAATTGAAGTTCTATCCATTTTCCTTCCCTTGGGTCAGGATCCCAGAATCCTAATGAAATGTATTAGAATATTAGAAGTTTTACCATTATTTGAATATATTAATGAGGAACAAAAACTTCTTCCCTAACACAGAAGAAACATTGATTGCTCTCTTAATACTTATATTATTTTTCTTATGTGGCAATTCTTGTTCAAGGGCCAAGGGTCTGCTCTCACTGCTTTCAAATTATCTTTTTTTTTTTTTTTTTGATAGTGGGTCTCGCTCTGCCACCCGGGCTGGAGTGTATGCTCACAGCTCACTGCAGCCTCGAACTCTTAGGTTCAAGAGATCCTCCCACCTTAGCCTCCCTCATAGCTGGGACCACAGGTGTGCACCACCATGCCCAGCTAATTTTTATACTTTTTCTAGAGGTAGAGTTTCCCCATATTCCCTAGACTGGTCTCAAACTCCTAGGCCCAAACAGTCTGCCCACCTCAGTCTCCCAAAGTGCTGAGATTACAGGCATGAGCCACTACACCCAGCCTGCTTTCTAATTTTTAATGAAATAGAATCCATAGGCGTATTTAACCTATTAATTTTTTTTTTCTAATAGAGACATGGTTTCACTGTGTTGCCCAGGCTAGTGTTAAACTCCTGAGCTCAAGTAATCCTCCTGCCTCAGCCTCCCTAAGTGCTAGGATTATAGGTGTGAGCCACCACACCTGGCCTCACTTATTGAATTTTGATGGACTTTTGACAATCCAGATATTTTCTAATTAAAGGATTTCAGTTCATTAGCCTAGTAAATGCTGTATGCTAACTGGACCACACCAGGTACACTTTGGTTTAAAGATTGCTTCTTTGGGAGTCCAGAATAGCATTTTGAAGAAGCAATTGTTTCTCGTTGTTACTGTAATAAACTGGAAACATATTTAAAGTAGGGGTAACGTGAGGTGCTCCCTCCACTGTTGCCATACCGTGAGGACAGGAACCATGTCCCCAGGATATAGATTAGGACTTGATGTTTTGTCCAGCCCAAGTATCTGTGAATACAAGGATGTGTGAATTCATATTTCACAAATTAGTCATATAAACTAGTGCTTCTCAGAGCATAGTTCAGTTCCTTAGCAATTTTTGCAGACTAGTGTTGGGAAGAAAATCATTAATTTCTACGTTATTTACTAGACAATAGAGGGTTTGGACTGTCATTCAAAGTGAACAAACAGGCAGAAACTTTGGTGCGGTGTCATGAGGATAGCCAAGGGTCTACCTACTGAAAGGAACTCCACACCAACTTTTCACAAAATCTAAAATTCCTACTGGAGCCTGCTCCTCAAGGGCCTCCTTCATGAGTTACATATACCTTATCATGTGGACTTGAGGAATTATCCATTTCCTAAGGGATGTTTCATTAATTCATTCAATAGCAATGGTAGTAGGACCCCCTGAGAAAATGGAACATAGGAAGATAGATTTAATATACACACATGGCAAGGGAATATGGATATAAGAAAAGCTGGAGCATAATCCTTATGGGCCCTTTGGAATCCAGGGTCACCTGAAGGAATCTAAAGGCCAGGGCAGTAGGGAGGGACGTCAAAGTCAACTCAAGCCCCTTCTTCAGGGAAGCCAATAGAATCAATGTCAAAAGAGACCACAAGAAAGGACAATGTGATGTGGCCTTTTCACTCAAGGGAGTTGCCATGACGAACAGTATCTGGAAAAAGAAATAATGATAATTATGGTGTATTCGCTGTGTGTTAGGAACCATTCTTAATACTATGCATGAGTCATCTTTTTAACACTTACAAGAACCTTATGAGATAAGTACAATGCCTATATTCATTTTACAGGTCAGGAAACTGAGGCATAGGCAGATCCGAAGTCCTTGAACCTTCACATTATGCATTCTGACTCTGTAGTCCTTAGACCTTGCTTTTAAGCATTATGTTATACTGCCTGCAGACAAACTTTATATATTTCAGGGCCTCTGGGGAACGACAAAAGAAAAATGTAAGTGTATGCCTGGCAGAGCACAGTCTGTCTGTGATGCCAGATGTCTTCTACCTCATTATCTGAAGTCTTAGAAAATGTGGAACATACTATGACTCGTCAGCACATGGACACATAGAGGGGAATAACGCACAATGGGGCCTATTGGAGGATGGAGGCTGGGAGGAGGGAGAAGATTAGGAAAAATAACTAACGCGTATTAGGCTTAATACGTGGGTGGCAAAATAATTTGTATAACAAACCCCCATGATACAAGTTTACCTATACTACAAATCTGTGCATGTACCCCTGAACTTAAAATAAAAGTTAAATAAAAGAAAAATCTTGTCCTAAGATACTTGGCCTAAGATAGCTTTGAGGACCCTTATAACCCCAAACCTAAATCTTTTATCTGACCCAGAATATTTTCTTGGGTTAAGGTTTCTTGAACATAAGGGATCTTTTTGTTGCTGTTACTGTTTTGAAGTCTTAGCCAAGAAATATTTTCTTCTTTTCTTTTTCTTTTTTGAGACAGAGTCTCACTGTATTACCCAGGCTGGAATGCAGTGGTGTGATCTCGGCCCACTGCAACCTCTGCCTCCTGGGTTCACGCAGCTCTCATGCCTCAGCTTCCTGAGTAGCTGGAATTACTGATGTGTGCCACCACACCTGGCTCATTTTTGTATGTTCAAGAGAGATGGGGTTTCACCATGTTGTCCAAGCTGGTCTTGAACTGTTGGCCTCAAATGATCTGCCTGTCTTGGCCTCCCAAAGTCCTGGGATTACAGGCATGAGCCAACGCGACCAGCCATCTTTTCTTTTTAGACTTGCTACCTGAAACGTGGGTAGCTGAGCAGAGTTACTTGGTGGCCTTTGATCCCATTAGAGAGTTCTAAATTGTTGGCCTAGATCCTTGAATGAAATCTGATATTAAAATAACACCAAACTGAAGTCATAGGAGATTTGTAGTGTAATATATACCCTCTCGATAATCAAGACAGAGGAAAAATAAAATGAGTTTCAGTTGACTTCATTTTTTTACTTGAAACTTTCCTTTCACTCTTGGGTGATTTGTAACCCACATCTTCACATATCACAGACACAGCAAGACATAAAATCTGTAATTCCAATTTGAGATTTTAGAAGCTGTCAGAGCTTAGTAAATAGCACCACTCTCTTAGATACTCCAAGGAAATTCAGTGAAAAATACTGCTAATGAATTTAAATTTCTCCAAGTTCAGGTACTGCTCTAACACCATCTTCCCACAGTATTTTATCTTCCATGAGTCTTCAGTCCATCATACTTGTTTGGCTTTTGTTGAGGCCTGACCCAATGACCTCATGTTTACAAGATGGACGTGGGCCAGGACTAGGACCCTCTTTAGATTATGCATTCTTGGTGCCCACTTGCCCAGGCACCACACGGGACACCGCGGGGTTACAGAACTGATTAAGATACGGCCCTTATCCCTAATACTGTTAGTCCAGTGAGAGGCACATACATGAACCAGTGGATATTGTTGTTGCAAACTGTAGATTAAGCTGTGCTACACATCTTTTTTCCATTTTCTGTAGCTGACTACATAATGAACTCAAAATGGGGGGAAAAAAGGTCATTTGGATGTAAGATTTCTTTAAAATAACTTACAGCTTTTGCTGAAAGTAATATTCAAATACTTCTCTATCAAACTCTCAGAATTAGCCTAGGGAGGGGTATTTTAAATGCTGTTTTTTACCAACTGGGTAGAAGAATGATACTCTCCACTTTTTTGTCTTCATTGAAAATAATAATAAATGCAGAGGTAAAAGTTTATGGGCCTTGAGTGGACTTACCATTTTACTGCTTTGAAAGTGCTTTCTTGCCAGTCTCAGTGGCTTACATCTATAATCCCAGCACTTTGGGAGACTGAGGCAGGCAGATCACTGAGTTGGAGACCAGTCTGGGCAATATGGTGAAACCCTGTCTCTACAACAAAATGTAAAAACTAGTTGGGCTTGGTTGCACGCCCCTGTAGTCTCAGCTACTCGGGAGGCTGAGGTGGAAGGATTGCTTGAACCCAGGGGTTCAAGGCTGCAGTGAGCTGTGAGCATGTCACTGCACTGCAGCCTGGGTGACAGGGTGAGACCCTGTGTCCAAAAACAAAAAAGCGCTTTCTTAAAATTAAACTTGTAGTCAGTCACATTGTAACTTTGGACAGAGGAAGTTAATTTCCCCTTTGGTTTCTAAGTTAGCTTTTTGGGAATCACACTGTAAAATTTCATGATCTAGTTCATTTTTAATGGTCCTTAGTTCTGCAACTCAACTTTTAAGCAAGCGTGACGCTTCAGCCTGCTTACTTTGTCTCTGTTTGGTAAAGTCTGTTTGGATGGTGGGGGAGCCATTCACCCAAGGTTGTCACTTGTTTGTTCTGTTTATCCTAGGGGGCCATCTGTATACAATGTCTAGAGTTTACAAAGGGCCGTTCCATTGAAGATGTTTATTACAGAGCCTTGCTGTCTTTCTATCGTGTTAGATATATTCCCCTATTTTCAGTCAGTGGACTTTTTAAGAGTAAATAATTTTAAAATATTCTTTTTTATTTTCTTTTTAATGACAGAGCAAAGAGATTGCATTCCAACTTCATGAGGATTTAATGAAGGTTCTTAATGAGCTTTATACGGTAAGCACATAATCTTTCTTGTTTTCTAGAATTCTTGGGTTAGAATTCTGGTTTGTAAAAACACTGCTTATTGTAGTATTCATTCCAAGCCAGAGTGACAGTGGATCCTCATCTGCTTGAAATACAGGAGCAAGTGGATAGGTGTACACAGCTACATTCCTTTGCCACTCCATCCCGATTTGGAGAAATTGTACTCAAATAAATTATCTATCTGCCTATCTATCTGTCTGCATACACACATGTATACACAATTAGCACACTTTAAGAAACTAAAGTATAGATGTCTCCATAAGATAACGTTTTTAACTGGATTTTATGTGATCTCTACATTTATTGAATTCGAGAATATTTCGTTTAAAATGGATGCCCTTGTGGCCAGGCGTGGTGTAATCACAGCACTTTGAAAGGCCGAGGCTGGTGGATCACTTGAAGTCAGGAGTTTGAGACCAGCCTGGCCAGTGTGGTGAAACCCTGTCTCTATTAAAAATGTAAAAGTTAGCTGGGCATGGTGGGATGTGCCTGTAATCCCAGCTATTTGGGAGGCTAAGGTGGGAGGATCACTTGAACCCAGGAGGCAGAGGTTGCAGAGCCAAGATCGCAGCACTGCACTCCAGCCTGGGCAACAGAGTGAGACTCTATCTCAAAAAAAAAAAATGTTGCCGTTAGAGAACTTGAGCAATTTAGATTGTGTTATTCTGGTGCTTTCTTTTCGTTTTTTTCCACATTTTAGTTCAATTAATTGTTTGATTAATGACATATTAAAATTACTTTTGAAGGATATCTGGGTTTTTTTGCAATAATTTGCTTTTTTGACTTACATTTTATTTAGGGTACTTCATGTAATCATTAAAAATTAAATAATTTTAAGCTACTTTATTAAAAATATCTAAAACTAATGATGTTACAAGTTGGAGTTAGTAATATATTCATGTAAATATTTTTCCACACTTAATGATCATGTTATGAAATACTTCTTTTGGGGGATATTTTATTTTAAGAGAATAAAATAACAATAAATGAGTAATATTAATGAAAGATATTTGGATTTTTATTGCACAAGATTATTTTGTTTATTTGTTTGTTTATGAGAAGGAGTCTCTTTCTGTCACTCAGGCTGGAGTGCAATGGCACAATCTCAGTCACTGCAACCTCTGCCTCCTGGGATCAAGCAATTCTTCTGCCTCAGCCTCCAGAGTAGCCGGGATCACAGGCATGTGCCAGCATGCCCGCAAATTTTTTTGTGTTTTTAGTAGAGACAGGGTTTTGCCATGTTGGCCAGGCTGGTCTCAAGCTCCCAGCCTCATGTGATCCACCCACCTCAGCCTCCCAAAGTGTTGGGATTACAGGCATGAGCCACCAAGCCCGGCCTGAATTGGTTTTTTTATAGGCAAACTAAACCTGAAACTTGAAAGCACGTTTCGTGATTTACCAATTCCATTTGTTTCTAAAAAGGCACATGTGTAACATACAGTTTTGTAAATTAAATTTTTAATGCTCCTTTGATACTTGCTAATTAAAGAAACTTGTAAGTTAAACTTTTATAAAACGATTCTTTATAAAATGAACTTTCTAGTTTTTTTCTGTGTGTGATAAATTTATTTTTATAAAGCACATTTACTACATCTGTGCATATAAATTGAATTGACAGTTTCTGTGTGTTAGTTCCTCCTTCAGAAACTTTCGACTCTGCGTGCAACCTACAAAAGCCTCAGGTTAAGAGATTATATTTATATACCAAATGCCTAATGAAACTGATTTTTACGTGATAAAGGCCAATTTCTAGCTCCTGCCTTATGTGATTTGTTAGTTTCTGATGCCCTAAGGTATCAATCATTTCTAGAAGCCCAGTAATTTAAAAATTAAATGACCTTTTTATACCTGAGACTTCCAAAGAGGAACAAGCAGAAATTCTGTGTTGTCTTCCTTTGAACTCTTTTAAGATGAGGACGTTGTGGCACTTTCCTCGCGGTTCCTTTTGCTTAGACATTGTTTTACCTAGAAATAGAAATCAGTCCCTAATACCTTAAAAAAATAAGTCTGGTGGTTGCCGTGCCATCATGGGTTAGAGCCTGTTGATTATGGTCTGAAAATAGTAGTAGTAGGAAAGACAACAGTGACAAAGATGAACTTGACCACGGAATACAAGAAAAGTCAAAAGAGTGTCCTGAAAATTTTATCTCAGTGAGGGATTTATATAATGAAATTTCTCCTAGATCCAGCCTATTGATTGCACCTAGACATTTTGCAGACTCTGTAGCATTCAAGTAAGTTAGCTGACACCTCAGAACTGTTATCAAATATCAGCCCAAAAGCCTGAAAGAGCCAGGTTCTACCAAAGGCCACCAGGGTTGGAATGACCCTGTCAGAGTCATTTAAGCTCTCAGAATTGGTTGAGGGATTAAGGGATAGGGCAGACAAGCAATGAGGTTTTAATTATGTCATCTGTAGATCACTTTGAGCTCCTGGGGAAAAATTTTACTTTAATCAGAGAGCATGCTCAGCAAGGCCAGAGGTCATGTTCTGTGGGGAGAGAACTTCATATCACTCATGCACATACACACACCCTCTCCCTTTTTATTCTAAAAGGAGATGCTGTTTTTTCTCTCTTGCACATTATCTTCAGATACACAAACTTTGTCTTGTTCAAATAAAATCTATCCATTATATTAATACTTCAGTTTACATTAGGGAAGAGGCGAGATGAGGCATATTTGAACAGTGGAACAATATTTGGAGGAATGTAGTTTAGATTCCCCATTCAACTACTTACTGGTATTTTTGTCATGAACAAATAACCTAGTTGCATCATGCATAGAATTTTGTAGAACTGATGATGTAATAGTGATTGTTGAAGTAACAGGTATAAAATACATAGCCTCGGGGAATTGAGGATGCTTTTTAATTGTCTTTTAAATTACAGTCAACCTTAGTGGTGGGTGACAGCCTTATGTTTGGACTTCCTTACCCCAGAATATTGTTCCCACAGCAATTGTTGATTATTTCAAACATTTTATCAGAAGGCTTTGTCTCAGATAAAATATATATGCTCAGGAAGGAGAATAGAGATGCCCTATGGTATTTATACATTAGAATGAACCGAAGGAGAATAGAGAGAGATGCCCTATGGTATTTATACATTAGAATGAACTGAGTTTTACCAGCCCAGATTGTACGGATGATGGGATAGATATGATATCATATGATATGATAGATATATAATATAAAAGAGCACAGTTTGTGTGGACATGGCATGAAGTCCTGGGCTTACAAGCAGAAGACAGGATGGTGGCATTAGAGTGGCTACTGAAAGAAGAGGAAAAGCTTTGAAGACTTGCAGCTCCTTTACTATATTTTTGCCCAATCTTGCCTTTAACTGCTGATAAAAATAAGGCCTCAAATGGTTTTAAGCCTCTATTTAGGCGACTACAAAGGACAGCCAGAGCAGTTAAGATTAGTTCAGTCTTCACCAGCTACAGTGGCTCATGCCTGTAATCCCAGAGCTTTGGGAGGCCGAAGTGGGCAGATCACCTGAGGTCAGGAGTTCAAGACCAGCCTGGCCAACATGGTAAAACCCTATCTCTACTAAAAATCCAAAAATTAGCCGGGCGTGGTGGTGGACACCTGTAATCCCAGCTACTCAGGAGGCTGAGGCAGGAGAATCACTTGAACCCAGGAAGTGGAGGTTGCAGTGAGCCGAGATTGCGCCACGGCACTCCAGCTTGGGTGACAAGAGTGAGACTCCATCTCAAAAGAAAAAAAAAGGAAAGAAAAGAAAGATGATTAGTTCAGTCTTGAAGAGCAAAGGTTCTCAAAATAATGACATAAACCAAATAGATGTTTATATTCTCTCTCACAAAAAAAAGACCAAAGATTGACAGTGCAGGCCTGGTATGGAGGTTACATAAAGCCTTCCAAGACTCAAGCTCCTCCTACTGCTTGTTCAGGTAAACGCCATTGCAACGTTTGTCCTTAGAATTCAAGATGGGGCCGGGCGCGGTGGCTCAAGCCTGTAATCCCAGCACTTTGGGAGGCCGAGACGGGCGGATCACGAGGTCAGGAGATCGAGACCACCCTGGCTAACACGGTGAAACCCCGTCTGTACTAAAAACTACAAAAAACTAGCCGGGCGAGGTGGCGGCACCTGTAGTCCCAGCTACCCGGGAGGCTGAGGCAGGAGAATGGCGTGAACCCGGGAGGCGGAGCTTGCAGTGAGCTGAGATCCGGCCACAGCACTCCAGCCTGGGTGACAGAGCGAGACTCCGTCTCAAAAAAAAAAAAAAAAAAAAAAAAAAATTCAAGATGGTTGCTAGAACTCCAGCCATTACATCTGCATTCATGGCAACAGAATGGAAAAAGGGGGGCTTGCCTTTTAAGGAGACTCCATAAAAGTCTCACACGAGACTTTCATATACATCTCATTGGCCAGAATTTAGAACATGGTCCCTCCAGGCTGCAAGTTAGGTCTGGCAATTACAGTATTTTAGCTAGCCAGGTCATTGCTAGCCAGTTTTTTAAAAATGGGATTCTATTCATCTGAAAGAGAAGGGGAGTTATTTGTAGCTAACTAGCCGTGCCTGCCAGAGTAGCTAACATTTACCACATGCTGATTATGCTTGTGCTACTTATTGTGCTAAGCATATTATTTGCATTATCTCATGTAATCCTCACAGCACCTCTATGAGGTAGTTATTCTCATCATCCTCATTTGACAGACGAGGAAACTAAGGCTCAGAGGGACTTGCCCCAGGCTGCACAGTAAGTGGTAGGGTGGGATCTCAAGTCCAGGACTGGCTGCAGAGCCTCTACCCTTTACTGTCTTTTTATCTCTATTGCTGTAGTTGTGGGGAACTATTTTCTAAATAAGATCTCTAAATGTGAATGCCTCCCCCACAACACAGAGAACATAAGCAGTTTAAATCTCCAGCTCATTTATAGTTTTTATAATCAATGGCGTTAATGTTGCCTTAACAAAATGTAGGTGATAAATTGAACATGTGGCTCTATGGCAATCAGTACTTCTTAGACATGTGTATTTAAATGATTTAACAGGTGGAATTCATTGGCTAAAAGTGAAAGGGTGAACCAGGATAGTTAAACATTTGAAAGCAAGCTAAAGGATAGAATTAGCAAGTTTGGGAGTAGGGTTAAGCAACCAGGGACACTGTCATGCTATCATGAAACAAAAGTAACTGGACTGGCAGTCAGCAAGCTTATATTTGAATCCCAGCTTCATTAATTGTTAGTTGTGTGGCACTAGGAAATCATTTAGCTTCTCTGGGCACTTGTTTTAGTCTGAGTTCTCTATAGATACAGAACCAACAGAATGGGTGTCTGTGTGTGTGTGTGTGTGTGTGTGTGCGCGTGCGTGCGCACGCATGTGCAGAGTGATTTACTATAAGGAGTTGGCTCCCACAGTTCTGGAAGATGAGAAGTCCCAAGATCTGCAATGAGCAAGCTGGAGATCCAGCCAGGAGGGTTAATGGGATAGTTCTAGTCTGAGTTCAGGCCTGAAAACCAGGAAAGCCAATGGTGTAAGTTCCAGTTCAACTCCAGAAAAAACCAATGTTCCAGCTCAAAGACCATCACACAGGGAGAGTGAATTCTCTCTTATTCAGCCTTTTTGTTCAATGCAAGTCATCAGTGGGTTGGATAAGACCCACCTATATTGGAAAGGGCAATCTGCTTTACCCAGCCTACTGATTCATATGTTAATCTCATCCAGAAACACTCTCACACACAGCCAGAATCATGTTTGACCAAATATCTGGGCACCCCACAGCCTAGTCAAGTTGACACATAAAATTAATTATTACGGCATCTGACAAGACACAAGAGTATAATGGGGAAGGGTCAACACTTAAATCACAGCTCTGTCCCTTTCTGGTGCCTGTTACTCTGTGCCTCAGTTTTCTCATCTGTAAAATGGAGATGAAAAAATACCTCTTAGAGTTGTTAAAAAGAATGAATGTTCTAAAGACAAATGGAAACATTTTGCATGCTTGCTATGCTAGGCACTGTGAGATGTACTGGGGATATAGCTGTGAATGAAAACAGACCAAGTCCTTCCCCTCAAGGCATTTACATTCTAGTGAAGAGAGAGAGAGAGAGGCCTTAAATAAATAATATGGCAGGTGTAAGAGCTAAGAGGAAAAGTACAGCTGAGTTGATACAGGTAGAGCATTCAGAACAGTGCCTGTCACATGGTAAATGTTTAAAAAACAATAGTAGTTATTGTTAGCCTCCTCATCATCATCACCCTCTTTATCAATGGAATGGGGATGGCCCCAGCTTCATGTCAGCCTCACAAAGTAAATGCAGATATCAGGAATGATTTTTAACAGTAATTACAGATGGTTTTTTACATATATATGAATTTTTCTTATGATGACTATGTGATACTTTTGTACCAAAAAAAAAAAAAGGGAAGGTAACTTCCCTAAGAAACTACATTGATAGTAAATGTTCACAGGGCTGTGATCGGAGAAGTGGAAAAGTAAAAGGCAAAAACAGAGAAAAATGGTAACACAAAGGTTAGAGGGAACATTCAAAACAAAATGTGCCTTCATCAGCCCAGTAAAGAGGTCATATGAAATGGGTTTAAAGTGTTAAGCCTATCCCACTACCAAAATCTCAAAAGGTTATGCAGTATTTTAATAGAAAAACCATGATTTGCCCTTTATTACTATTTCTTTACTTTCTCTAGGCATTACAGCATTACACTCAGCATTTTACGAAACAAGGAGTTGACCACTCTCAGTCAGCTAATTCTAATCAAGATTAACACAGATGTCATGATAAGTCCATGTGAAATTGATTGTTAATTGTATGTAATTGATTATCACACTCTGTGCATCAGCAGCACACACAGCTAGCCAGAGTCAAGAGGTAATCTATCCTCAAGTTCCACTAGATCAAGAGGAAAAGAACTGAGGAAATGAAGATTTATCCAACCCTTTACCATGAGGGCAAGCACATTATCCCATTTATTTCTCACAGCAGCACTATGAGGCAGGTATGCCTAATCTCAGGCTTACATGTGGGAATTGGGGCTTGGAATAATTAGCTCAGGGTCACACAGACAGTAAATGACTGATCCAAAATCTAAACCCACTTCTGTTCCCAAGGCCCATCAGTTCCTCACTGGGCAGCTGCCTTAGAGAAGGACGTGCAGAGGAGGTGGCAGGAGGAGGGGTAAACCTGAGCTAAAGGATCAGTAAAACTCTCTATGACAGACACTTGTGAAAACATGAGCTTTCTAGACTCTTATATGGCTTACAGAATGGGCAAACCCAAATGACTTTGTGTAATTGGCTTTCATATTAGGCTATGAAGCCAGGTGTGGTGATTCACATCTGTAATCCCAACACTTTGAGAGGCTGAGCTGGGAGGATCAGTTGAGCCCAGTTTGAGACCAGCCCGGGCAACATGGCAAAACCCTGTCTCTACCAAAAAACAAATAAATGTAGCCAGGTGTGGTAGTGTGTGCCTGTAGTCCCAGCTGCTCAGGAGGCTGAGGTGGGCAGATCATCTGAGCCCAGGAGGTCAAGACTGCAATGAGCCATGATTGTGCTACTGCACTCCAGCCTGGACTCCAGCCTGAGTGACAGAGTAAGATCCAGTCTCAAAAAAAAGAAAAAGAAAAAAAATTTAGGATATGTTCATTTTGGGTGCAGCCTTTCATTTAGCTTTAGTGTTATAATGTACAATCTCCTGTTCGGTGTGCGTTCATACACAGTGGTTACTTCTAAGGATCCATGTCTTGCTCCATTCGGCTTTGTTTTCTTCCTAATGAGCGCTAAATCCAATATGCCTGTATTAGTCAGTTTTCACACTGCAATGAGGAAATACCTGAGACTGGGTAATTTATAAAGAAAAGAGGTTTAATTGACTCAGTTCCCCATGGTTGGGAGGTCTCAGGGAACTTAACAGTCATAGCAGAAGGCACCTCTTCATAGGGCAGCAGGAGAGAGAATGAGTGCCACGTGAAGGGACAGCCCCTTATAAAACCGTCAGATCTCCTGAGAACTCACTCACTATCATGAGAGCAGCATGGCGGAAACCACCCCTGTGATTCAACTATCTCCACCTGGTCCCGCTCTTGACACCTGGGGATTATTACAGTTCAAGGTGAGATTCGGGTGGGGACACAGCCAAACCATATCAATGCCTAACAAATGTAAATGGAGGATGGAAGCTGTCCGGGTACAAACCCAGAGGTGGGCTGAGTAACTTTCACAGGAGCGGTTTCAAAAACAGTTGACGTGAGCACAGAATCCAGCCTGGCCTTTATGTATCTTTGAAGCCCTTGTCTCTTTAAAACGTTTAAATTAAAAAAAAAAAAAAAAAAAGCTAATTATTTTTCAGAGGGAAAGAAAAGATGCTGTTTATTATTTCAAGCCCTTCCTTGAAAACAGCCTCTGAGGACTGCGGAGGGAAACTTTGTTGGCTGGTTTTGTGAACCTCCCACAGACCAGGAGCTAATGTATCCTTCTATAAAGAAGAAACATGCCCAAGGCAAGGTTGAAAAGTCATTCTGAGAGCCCAAGATACTTGCCACCTCATATCGGAAGATTTTTCTCTGAGCCTCAAAGAGGTTTTTGACCTTGAGAGGGGAGGAGTGGGGGTTACGTATTTATTTTAGCTCAAGGGCATTTTAAGAATTTGAAATATATATTTCTGTAGTGAAAATGAAAATTCATTCCTTTGAGACAGACTACAGAGGCCTGGGTCTCAAAACAAAACACTGAACAAAGGGAAATAAGGAGTAGGAATATGTAAAAAGCTCCCAAACTGAAAATCTCTTTGGAGTACCACATTCTCCATGATGCCTCCTGGAAAACTTTTTTTAAAACACTCTATTTAGGGACCTTGGGCTGACAAAGAATTTCCGTACCTCCTTCCCCTGGCTTTGATTGCTAGACACTTCAATGGAAAGAAAGGGGGACTGGGATCGTGTGACTCTCTGCAAGGAACTTCTGAATTCTAATCTTGGCCTTGACACACACCGACTTTGGAGACTGGATTAGCTAATTTAACCTGGCTTTGTTTTCCTGCCAGAATGATCGGGATTAATAAAATGACCAATTCAGGGATCTCTGAGAAGAACTGTTTGATAAGAACTTTATATGTAGACATCTTTGAGGGCGTTCTGATCAATGATGCCAGCTGCTTCCTACCTCCTGCTCATAGTTTCATTTTCTTTCTGATATTTAAGAATTAGTTATGATTAATGTTTATATACCACAAGTAAGGCTGTCTTTTATTAAAAGAATTGAGCTATATGAACCCCAATGTAATTATTTAGCTTAGAAATGAGAATGTGTTAGAAAGTATACTTTAGTGGAAAAAAAATTCTAAAGAATGTTTTATATCCAGAATCCTTCTCAACGAAGTGTTTTGTCCAAACTACTATATTCTGAAATACAGTATTATAATCTTTAAGTGATTAGAATGCTTTAATGACAGATGTCTTAAGCAGTTTCTAGTACTAAATATATATGAGACTTGCCAAAATAAATTAGAGGCATTTTCCTTGGATTTTACTGTTCGAAATTGGACCAGAAATGTTGACCAGTAGAAATGTAAAAGATCACGTGAAGGAAATCAAGCTCTAAATCAGTTGTTATCAGATGATCCAATTCAACATATCTTAACTCGCTGGCATGGTTTTCTAACTCACATGATTATGTGAATTTGATCCCACCATAGTTTGACAGCATTTGGGGACTGAAATGGACCTTTAGGAGTGTTCACATTAAGAGCCAGGTACAGTGGCTCTATGCCTGTAGTTCCAGCATTTTGGGAGGCCAAGGCAGGCAGAACACCTAAGGTCAGGAGTTCGAGACCAGCCTGGCCAACATGGTGAAACCCCATCTCTACAAAAATACAAAAATTAGCCAGGCGTGGTGATGCATGCCAGTAATCCCAGCTTCTTGGAAGGCTGAGTCAGGAGAATCACTTGAACGCAGGAGGTGGAGGTTGTGGTGAGCAAAGATCATACCACCACACTCCAGCCTGGGGGTCAAAGCAAGACTCCATCTCAAAAAAAAGAAATGTTCAAATTAACCTCCTCATTTTGGAAGAATATCCGGAAGGCTCAGAGAGATTAAGTGATTCACTTATGTCCCAGAGCTAACTCATGGCCAGGTTGGAACTGAAACCCAGGTTTTATTTTAATTCAGATTAGCAAGAAGGTTCTTGTGAGGTGTGTGCTGCTATGCTAGGAGCTTCAGTTGAGACAGTACCAGTTCAGGAGGCTTTCAGTCTAGCAGAGGTGCTAAAGTTAAGACATAATAACAGCTAACCTTTGTGCCAGGTACTGTTCGAAGCACTTTACATAATTACTTATTTATATTTTCCCAACAACCCTGGGAGGTAGTTGAGGCACAGAGATGTTAAGTACCTTGCCCAAGGTCACACAGCTAGCAAGTTTCAGACGAGGCGGTCTATGCTCTTAGCCCACGTGCTGTACTCCCTTTTTACTGGTGAATATAGTGTGGTTACATAACACGGACTATTATGTACCCACAGATAGGTTCAGGCAGAGGACTTTGGAGATCCAAAGAGAGGGGTCCATGTTGAAGACTGAGAAAATTGCAGAGAGGAAAAGGTCTACAAATGGACTTGAGAGGATAGCCAGGATTTCAGTAAGAGGAGAGGTGAAACAGGGGAAAGGCATCTGAGGAAAAGGAGCAGCGAGAGCCAAGGCACAGAGTTGGGAAAAAGCACAAGGTGCATTCGTAGAATCTCTCTCTGGAGCCCTATCTAGGGAAAGAGGGAAAATCAGAAGTTGAATGATTTTGGAACAGCTACTAAAACAAGATTGCAAAGAACATAGGCAGCAAAAAAAATGGTTAGACATCTAGTCAAACAGTTTGCAAACTCAAAAAGCTCTCTTGCACAGATTAACAAAGGCCTCTTATTTCTCTTTTTTTTCCTATTGTTCCAATAAAAGGAGTGAGATGTATTGTATTTGAGGCATAGAATATGTGTCAATTTCTGAACCACTTTTCATTGAAAGAAAGGATTCCACAGCAGCCTTTCCCTTTTAGTCGATGCGGCAATTCTGAAGGTGTGGGGCTTTTATGATTTCAAGATTCTGAAGTATCTTGGGTCCTCAGTGTAAATATTTCATATACTAAACCTTGCCATATAAAGGTCTAATACACACATGTAATGTTGAAGCCATGTGAAACATTTCCCTGAGAAGAACTAAATATTTAAAGTTGCAGGTGACTTGGAAATTCTAGTAAATTTGGTGGCCTTTCATTATACATGTGCTTTCCCCTTCAACACTGCCAACTACTTGAAACTTTTCCTTTGCCACCAAAGGCTATTGCTTAGCTCCTGCTGCCACTGTGGCCCTGGTTAATATCTATTCTGGCCGGGCGCGGTGGCTCAAGCCTGTAATCCCAGCACTTTGGGAGGCCAAGACGGGCGGATCACGAGGTCAGGAGATCGAGACCATCCTGGCCAACACGGTGAAACCCCGTCTCTATTAAAAATACAAAAAACTAGCCGGGCGAGGTGGCGGGCGCCTGTAGTCCCAGCTACTCGGGAGGCTGAGGCAGGAGAATGGCGTGAACCCGGGAGGCGGAGCTTGCAGTGAGCCAAGATCGCACCACTGCACTCCAGCCTGGGCGACAGAGAGAGACTCCGTCTCAAAAAAAAAAAAAAAAAATCTATTCCCTGTGCAAACTCTTGGATATTTCTTTCAGTAGTTTAAACTTGTATTTCAGTGCCTCAAGACATTGTATGAAAACTGCTTTTGAAATAAGAACTTTCTGAATGACCTTCTCTATCACCGACTTTCCCTGTTGACTTGTTGGGCATGATTAAGTCTCTTTGCAGCTCGGTTGCTTTGACCCATAAAACAAAGACCATCCCTCAGCTCCCTGGCCTCTCAGGTGTGTGAGAATAAACAAGTGAGCACTGGATGGGCTAGAGCTGTTGTGGGCTGAAAAGATTTTCTTAGTTTGTTCCGGCTGCTGTAACAAAATACCACAAACTGGGTAGCTTACAAACAACAGAAATTTATTTTCCAATTCTGGAGCTGGGACATCCAAGATCAAGGCAGCAGCAGATTCAGTATCTGGTGAAACCCCTTTGTGGCTCATAGACAGTACATTCTTGCTGTGCCCTCACATGGTTGAAGAAACAAGAGGTCTCTCTCACGCCTCTTTTGTAGGTGTACTAGTTGCATTCATGAGTGCTCTGCTCCCATGACTAATCACCCCGGTTATGTCCCCCTAATCCCGTCATCACCTTGGGGAGTTAGGATTTCAACATATGAAGTTGTGGTGGACACAAATGTTCCGAACATAGCAGATATGATAGAAGAGTGGGATACTTTATTAATTGTGTTGCATTCATGAAGCATTCACGGTGTGCCAGTGATCACTGCAAGGGCTTGACATGTATTCATTTATTCATTTTTTTGTATTCATTTTTCCAACCTTACAGGTAATATTCTTATTCCCAATTTAGAGGCGAGTAAAGCAAGGAACATGGTATACGACAAAACTAGTATTTGAACCCAAGCATTCTGATTCCTGGGATGAACCATTATAGCTGTTCAGAAATGGAATGGGCTGTCTTTTAGGACAGTGCTCCTCTCTTCTTTCCGGGTGGCTGCCAGCAAGTATGGAGAGAGGGGCTATGACTTTAAGGTCTTAGAATTTGTGGAATACAGTTACTCCACATTTGTCCCAAATCTCAGAATTTGTGTCGTGTCTCTAAACCAGATAAATGGAAAGTACTAAAAGCATTGTTGCTTCTGCTCTGAAATTGTTATAGGATTATTTCTATTGCATCCAAGTCTTAAACACCGAATGGCTGGGGGTGGGGTCTTTCAACAAATAATGCAAGTCCTGAGCATGGCTGAGTAACACACAGCCCCGTCATCAGGGAGCTAGGCTAGTGAGATATGTCTATGTACAGTGTTGGGCACCAGACTAGATAGAGATCTCTATGGCTCTGGGCAAGCATAGAGCCACTCAGGAGACTTCCTGAAGAAGCTTGACACCTGAATTTAGTGATAAAGGATGGATGGGAAAAGCATTCCAAAAAGAGGGGAGTGTGTGAGGGAAAGCACAGATGTGTGAAACATTGCCTCTGCAGGGAGCTCCATACACTCTGATATTGCCAGAGTGTTAGCAAATCATTGATGTAAAAATAAATGAAGCAGGCCAGGGGCAGTGACTCAGGCTTGTAATCCCAGCACTTTGGAAGACCAAGGCAGGTGGATCACTTGAGGTCGGGAGTTCGAGACCAGCCTGGCCAACATGGTGAAACCCCGTCTCCACTAAAAATACAAAAATTAGCTGGGCGTGGTGGCTCATGCCTGTAATCCTAGCTACTAGGGAGGCTGAGGCAGGAGAATCACCTGAACTCAGGAGGTGGAGGTTGCAGTGAACCAAGATCTTGCCACTGCACTCTGTCCTGGGTAATAGAGCAAGACTCCATCTCAAAAAACAAACAAACAAATAAATAAATAAATAAATAAAGCATTAAACTGAGATATCTTAAAATCTCATTTCCTTACCATTATCTCTTACCCCACTACAGTGAGTACTCGAGAAAAGAAAGGAAAAGAATCTTTTGCTAAATTAGAATTTATTGGATAAAATACCATTTATTTCATGTCGAAATCTCTGATAATTGTGAAGTGGGCAGATACTGTAGTTTAACACCAAATTGATAATTATGTTTATAAAATATTATGAACTAATGAACTAGCATAAATCAATAAATAAGAAAACATAATTGGATTTCTAGTAATAGAACATTAATTAAGTCAAGACAAGGCCTATCTGTTGTACATAGTAGAGGGCTTGAAAAACTTGCTGAATATGAATGTTGATTAAGAGTTCCTTAGAGATAAACAAAACCAATAACCCCATCTATGACTCAAAGACTTAAACTAGAACCTGCCTCCAATAACTGCTGGAAAGAGCAAGGGCAGATTAAGATTTATAAGTACACTTCACTTTCATTACAAATAGAAACATTTTCTTTTTAATAAGGCATCAAACAATTTATCTTCTTTAGAGTAAGTTGATCCTTTTTCATTAGTTTTATTAAAGTACCAAAATCTCATGAAACTAATTGTAATTTATGTTAATATTTAAAAATCATGGTTAAATTTAGCATTTTGAAAAAGATGACTAATGCCCTGATTTAACTTAAATGTAACCATCAAAAATAGAAGCATGTAGCATATCTGTTAAGTATGTCAGCCCACGCCTACCAAATAGCTCTTGAGTTTTCCTCCTTAATGAGCACTTGATGATTGATCAATAATCAGTTTGGGAGCTAATTAAAGTCACGAGTAATAGATATCCCTGTGTAACTTTCATCAATTTAACAGTGTGCTAGACAGACTGTAGGGGCATTGTTCATTTCTAGATAATTTCTGTACAGCAAAGCAGATGAGTTATGGCCTCGGAGCCCATGGAGAATTCCAGGAGGAATCTTATATCCCTGGCATAGCACGGTGGACTCCTTGCTGTCTCAAGTCAACAGAACCAGAAGGAGATAATTAGTATAATTTGTTGTTACACTGGCTTTTTCTTTTGGTTAAAATTTATCTGCCAGTTGGGCACAGTGGCTCACGCCTGTAATCCCAGCACTTTGGGAGGCCAAGGTGGGTGGATCACTTGAGATCAGGAGTCCAAGACCAGCCTGGCCAACATGGTGAAATCTTGTCTCTACTAAAAATATAAAAATTAGCCGGGTGTGGTGGCAACACCTGTAATCCCAACTACTTGGCAGGTTGAGTCAGGGGAATCACTTGAGCCTGGGAGGAGGAGGTTGCAGTGAGCCGAGATCACACCACTGCACTCCAGCCTGAGCAACAGAGCAAAACTCGGTCTCAAAAAAAAAAAAAAAAAAAAAATTTATCTGCTATCTACCCTGACACTGAGAAGTATGTCATATATGTTTCCCCAAATAATAAATTATTTTAATTATTATGAGATTAATATTTGAAATCATGGATTTGATATCAATAGAATTTTAGAGTTAGAAAAGGCCTGAGAGGGCACATAAACCAACCACCTCCTTTTAGGAGTTAGATAAATCTTGCCCTAGAGTCACACAGTCTGCATGGCAGACCGAAGGCTCCAACAGAAAATAAAAACTGGAATAACAGTATGGACACTGTTTTCATATACTACTCCTAAATGTCATCCTACACAATTTCCTCTGAGCTTCATCAGATATTCTCCTTTTAAAGGATATATTAAAATTCTCTTGAAAGGAAGCCTTTTGCACCCAGAAGTTATGCGATCGATTTTTCCTTCTATGATCGCGCCTCTACTTTGTACTTTGTCTTTCATCCCACACTTTTCAAAGTGCCTGAGGTATAAAGTTAGATTTGATTGTCTCCCTAATTTTGATCCTGTGGAGAGACCTCATGTTGTCATGTTGCCATCTCTAATAGATGAGGCTTATGCTGAGGACCAGAAAGGCTGAGGTTACAGAGTTATTTTGCAGCAAAGCCAGGACCAAAATCCAGGTTTGTTGTTCATAGACCTCTCCACTAAAAATGCTACTCTGTAAATTTATTAGGGGCAAAATCTCAATATGCTATGGTGTTGCAGGACTTTTCCTTAGTTCAGCTAAAGACAGGGTTTTTTGTCCGATGGCCATGAAAAATTTAGACTCACAGACAATTTGAATGGTAAGACAGGGTTTTATTTGGTGGAAAGGAAGAAAAGGGGAAAACAGAAACTCTGCATAAGCCAGTGTCCCACGCTCCAGTGCTTCCCCCACTGGAAGACTGAATCTCAGGTTCTATACAGGAAGAGGAGGGACCAGCTCCTTCCCACTGCAAAGGGCCTAAACTTCCCGAGGCTCCACCCTGTGAGCAGGCCAGTTGGCGTTTCTCCAGTGACCCCCCTCCCACCTGGCTGTGTCAATGGCAGTATGAGATACTTCCATTTTTTTTATAAATAGTTAAACATTCTGCTTCATCAGTCAGATCTCCAGATTAAGAGAGATCTTGAGTTTGCCCCACCGTCGGACTGCTTTGTGGATCAGAAGAGAACTGGTTTATCCAGCAGCCAGGCATGGAGCAGGCATGGGCCAGCACAGAGTGACCCAGGGCAGTGCCCTGACCAGAGCCACAGACCTAGCTTTGCACATTCGTCACCCACTCCTGCCCCCGACAACCTACCACAAGCCCTCACAGTCACTTTTGAAATTCTGGATGACGTGATTTCCTATTACAAACAAGTGACATGAACTTTCAAAGCAAAAAAAAAAAAAAAAAATTCTGCCTCATGTTTCTTCACTTATTATTGATCTTGAGCACATTTCAAACATTTCTTTAGCCTGTCTGTGAATTTTCTGCTGCATTAATTGACCCATCTGAATGTATGAGTATTAGTGCTTTTACTTTTTAGCAGTGTACATATTTTCATATAATAAATATTCATGTAATTTTTGTATCAGACATTTTATCTACATTACTTTTTTAGTCATTTTTTATCATTATGCAAAGTATGCATAGAGGGAAACATCACATTGTACCCCATAAATATGTACAATTTTTACGTGTCAATTACAAATAAAAATATTTTTAAGTCCCCAAAAAGGAAAAAAAATGCTACTCTGTATGATTACTCCAGAAACAAAAGTGTTAACACTACACTGAACAGAAGCTGATTATTTCTGTGATTTTTCTTAGCCTTATTTCTTCCCTTTGCTTATGTGGTCTCTATTTTTCCCTTTGTTTTGCTTAGTCTCTGTATCTCTTTTGCCCTGTCACTTGGTTACTTGGCAGTCCCTAGCCAGCAGGGTGCAGTATCGCAGACAGTGCCTTTTGTTCAAAGCATTTGTTTGGATTATAAATATAATTTGATGATAAATTCAGACTGTTATGCTGATTTCATTTCAATGGAGTCACAATGTATCTCAAGTTTCCTTTGATAAACTTGCCATAAAGACCATATCTCATGCTATTTAATTGTTCACCTTGGTCTGTTTGCTCATTCTAAAGAGTTTTGTGGCCAAGTGCAGTGGCTCACGCCTGTAATCCCAGCACTTTGACAGGCTGTTGGGGGGTGGATCACCTGAGGTCAGGAATTCAAGACCAGCCTGGTCAACATGGTGAAACCCCATCTCTACTAAAAATACAAAAATTAGCCCAGCGTAGTGGAGAGTGCCTGTTATCCCAGCTACTCTGGAGGCTGAGGCAGGGGAATCGCTTGAACCCAAAAGGTGGAGGTTGCAGTGGACTGAGCTTGTGCCATTACACTCCAGCCTGGGTTACAGAGCAAGACTCCATCTCAAAAAAAAATAATAAATAATTAAGACTGGGTGCAATGGCTCACGCCTGTAATCCCAGCACTTTGGGAGGCCGAGGCAGATGGATCACAAGGTCAGGAGTTCGAGACCAGCCTGACCAAGATGTAAAACCCCGTCTCTACTAAACATACAAGAATTAGCCAGTCACAGTGGCAGGCGCCAGTAATCCCAGCTACTCGGGAGGCTGAGGCAGGAGAATTACTTGAACCTGGTGTGGGGAAGTGGCGGAGGCTGCAGTGAGCCGAGATCATGCCACTGCATTCCAGCCTGGTGACAGAGTGAGACTCTGTCTCAATCAATCAATCAGTCAATAGAGCTTTGCCAAAATTTTTAACATATGTACTGATATGGTTTGGCTCTGTGTCCCCACCCAAATCTCATGTTGAATTGTAATACTCAGTGTTGGAGGTGGGACCTGGTGGGAGGTGATTGGATCATGAGGGTGGTGCTGTCTCATGCTAGAGTTCTCACAAGATCTGGTTGTTTAAAAGTGTATAGCACCTCCCACTTTGCCCTGTTCCTCCTTCTCTGGACACATAAGACATGCCTGCTTCCCCTTCACCTTCCACCATGATTGTAGGTTTCCTGAGGCCTCCCCAGCCATGCTTCCTATGCAGCCTGTAGAACTGTGAGTCAATTAATCCCTTTTTCTTTATCAATTACCCAGTCTCAGGTGGTTCTCTATAGCAATGCAAGAGCAGAGTAATATATAAATGGAAATATTACTGATTTTCTTCCTTTTACCTCTATTAGAAACAACAATCCCTCCAATCATGGAAAAATTATTACCTGTTATTAAAATGAATTATTTAATGGCATTCTTTTCAAATATCAATAGCTGACATTTACTGTGCACTTATATGTCAACCTCTTTCTTCTGTGCTCTTCATATGTGTTAACACATTTTATCCTCCCCACTACCTTAGGCAGTGAGTAATATTGTAATTCTGATTTTACAGTAAGAAAATTGAAGCACAGAAAGGTTAGGTTACTTACCAAAGACCTCACAGCAAGTAAGGGCAGAGGCAGGATTTGAACCCAGGCAGTCTGTCTCATGAGTCTGAGCTCTTAACCATGACTATGCTACTTCTCAAAGTGAATTGTCCTGTAAATGCTACTTTGCAAGTATAATTGAAGTTTTGTAAACTTTGCTTTCATTGATTTATGAAGAGCCATATTAACCCAGAGAGAGAAGGTGGGTTTGTGAAAGTTTATCATTATAATAGTCCTGCTGACCACTTGTGACCTCAGAGATCAGCAACTCTTTCAGTCCCGACGCTGGGAACAAGAAAAAAAAAAACTTTCTAGTGTCACTTGCAGGCCTTAAGTGGGAGGTGGGGTTGGGATGGGAACTGAGAAACAGAGACATCCATTGTAGGTATATGTTAAGGGCTGGCTTCTCATGCCTTTACATCCTTTATGTAAATGAAATATATTATCCATTTTTTCTCTCCCTAATGGGCTCCTGGACTTAAATATAAGCTGGTTACAAAGAAGCCTGGGAATTTTTCCCTACCTAATTCCCAGTCAGCCTTCCCTGAAGTCCAGCAACTGCCCCTATCCCATCTCTGCATATATCCACTTCCTGTTTGTAGTGCAGTAAGAGTAGGTTGGACTTTGTGTCATCCCTACTGGGGAGAGATTATGTGTTTCATCTCTAGTCTGAAGGCCTAGCACAGTGCCTGGTATTCCGACACTCAGTAGCTGTTTGGTGGATGAATAAATAAAATCAGTATACATTGCACCCTGAAACCTGGGCTAATGTCTGCCTGATTTTAGAGTTACTGTCACCATACATTGAAAAAGGTGCTAATTATAAGAGGTGTGTGTAGATAGGCCAAAAGCATTTCCAAAGTGTGAATTCAGGAGTGTTTTTATAAACATGTAAGTGTCTTTGCAGTCGCCTCCAAGACCATCCTCCCTGATATATTATTTTAGTTTTTGTGAGGTTTGGGCTAGCCCAGTTCTCAACATGAAATAGCAAAAAGGCATCTGTTGGTCTGCTTTTATTGTACCTTAGTTCTCTCTGCTGCTTTGGGAGACAGTGGCCTGCACCTGTCTGCTTAGAGCCTGCCTATGAAGGCCCAAAGCTTGCACTGTTACTTCTACATCATACCTTAGACACTGTCAGGAATCATAACTAGCCACCGTGCTGTGTACTTACATTCTGTCATTTCATCCCGATTTTACCTTGGAGGAACTGGAGCTCAGGGACATTAGGAAACTTGCCCACTTAAGAAATGGTGACACTGGAACTCAAATCCAGGTCTTCTTGGTTCCAGAGTCTGTGTTCATCAGCAGGTTTGGCCAGGTATACTAAAGAGCAAGAAGACTGGAGATTGCAGATGTAAAGATCATGGCACACAGTGTCCGGAGTGCCCTTTTTGAGGGAATTCCAGCCCACTACCACTGTTTCAAGCCACTAGAGAGACAGCTTGCCCAAGGAGAGGCTATAATCTGGAGGGAGGTACTGTGGCTATGTTAGGTTCCTGGGGTTCAGCTGAAGGTGGCTCTGGTGGCCCTGCTTTCCCGACGCACCTGAGAGTTTCCTGGGAAACAATGGGCTTGGGCTTCCAAGGCTGTGGTACTGGTTTGGTTAGTCTGGCACTTGCAGAAATTCAGCTACAGTTAGAGTCCTCTTATGTATTGATTGTAGAAAATAGATCTTTATCTTAGGTAGTTGATAAGAAACCCAAAGAATGTAGTTTCTCAGAAGAGCTTTTAGTGATTAATGGATTTAGTGAAGCAGCAGGCTATATAGAGTTAGGAAATATTGTCCCTAATATACTGTTTTTCATCTCCCTTCCCTGCTAAACCACCACATCATTTCTTTTCTGAGAGGCCATAAATTCCAACACTAACCATATTTCTCAAATGACTTAGAACTATTTGTCATCCCATTAGTCCAATCCCAGGTATTTATTGCTAGTGCTATTTTGGAAGCCGGGAATAGAAAAGAACAATGCCAGGTGCATTGTAGATGTTTAATAAATATTTGTTAAGTGAATAAATGGATGGGCAAGCTTCCTATAAAATGGGTTCTTATCCTTCATTTGATTGCCACCTATTTTACTCATACTGTATATGAGACAGTTTTAAGAATCTGAAGGTATATAAACATGACTGGTACCCGTGCCATTCTTACAGGACAGTCCACAATCTGGGTGGTACACAGAGATCTGTGACATATAGCTAAAGTGCTGTGTGCTGAAGAGTCTGAATGAAGAGCTGTCTTGAAAGACAATACTTGTCTTGGCAGTCCGAAGAATAAGATCCCTCTGGCTGAGAAGCCGGGGAACACTTAGCCATAGGT
This sequence comes from Colobus angolensis palliatus, assembly GCF_000951035.1. Lineage (NCBI taxonomy): Eukaryota > Metazoa > Chordata > Mammalia > Primates > Cercopithecidae > Colobus > Colobus angolensis. Next base: position 459,233 of record NW_012121821.1, read on the forward strand.
GAGATTTAAGCTTGCCATGGAGAATGGGTCAAATGTCAAAAGGAGGAGGCGCTGGGGGATGGCAGCTCAGGGACTTGCTTGGGAGAAGCTGCAGAGGCAGGAATGTATAAATTCTGGGGAGGGAGCCGTAAGTGACTGACTCAGAGTGGTACACAAATTGCTGCTTGGATGGGTGTTGGGACCAATCTAATAGCATTGAACTCCATGGTAGAGGGAATCATGTCAAGTTTAAGAAAAGGTCGAAGAGCATGGTAACAGGGAAAAGGCCCTATAACTGTCATCGTGGATTCTTTTTCTTATTGTCCATTCCCTCTTCCTCCATACTAAACGAAGTCACTCCAGGCCAGTCTGCATATCTCTACCACATTATTATTAAGACACTGCTTTGACCATACTGTATGCAACACTATGGATTCACCATTCACTATAGAATACATTATGCCCTTCTTAGTGGGGGTTTCAAGACTCTCTGGCCCATGCCAACTTATCTAATCTTATCCTTCAGCTTGTTACCCAACCATCTACTTTCCAAGTTCTTCCCTGGACCCCTTCTCTGCCATCTTGGTCTGCTCATGCCCACCTCACCTGTGCACTTTCCTGCATCCCTGCCTTATTAGAACTTTGCGTGTACCATCTTTCCAGCCTGCATGCCCTCCCTTAATCTGTGCCCATCAGAACATCAAAGGCCCATTTTTTAGTCTCCAAAAGTTTAAACTTTTAGAAGATGGAAACCAAGTATTTCTTTTTACACCCATCAGTGGGTTATGGGTGGTAAGCACCAAGTGCATGTTGAATACATAAATATCTTCATCCCCTCTTTTCCTCCATTCCTACATAGAACTAAGAGTGACTGTATCCCTTAGATAAAGAGGACTTTCAATTGTACGACACTTTAGACTTTCCAAAGGTTATGGCATAGCAGTCCAAAACACCTCATCTGAAGCCAGGCTGTCTGGGTTCCCACCATTGGTCTACCAGCTGTGTGACCTGGGACAAGTTACGTAACCTCTCTATGCCTCAGTTTTGTCATCAGCATAAAGGGAAGAATAAAGGTACCTACCTCATAAGAGTTCCTAGAAGGATTAAATATGTTATTTGTAAAATGTTGAAAATACTATATCTAGCACATAGTAAGCATTATATAATGCTTGCTAAAGTAAATTATACATATATATGTACATATCTGTATTAGTGGTACTGTATGTATTGTGTACATAGATATTTACAGTAAATATTCAGTAAAATTTAAATTTAAAAACACACACACACAGGGACACACAATTTGGCATCCATGATGACCTTGTAAAGTAATCAGAGGCATTAAATAATTTCTGCACACATAGTAATTATAGATCCATTCCTGGGATCCATGTCTTCTAACTTTCGAGCCATTACTCAAAAAATAGAAACTATAGCATTAATCTATTAATCTTCTCCAACACATATAGTTTTCAGATATATAGTGATTTCTTAACACAAAGTATTAAATTTGCTACAGGTATTTTTATTATTTTGATTTAAATTATATGAGTAGTGTCAGATATATAATATGGGTGTGTCAATAAGAAAAAAAATATTAACTTCTGTGCAAGTTATCATATAGGATATCCCAGTCTCCTAAGGAAATTCATGATGTAGGTCATTTTCTACTTGACTGTTTTTTCAGCAGTTGAGGAAAAATGGAGCAAGAAAGATAAATTAGGTGTATTGAACGGAGAATTATGCATGAAGTTTTAGTAGAGAAGAATTCAAACAGGAAAATATGCTATGGGAGTACATTTACATGGCTATATGCCTGTCAGGTTATTTGGTATGCAAAGGCTTGTGTTTGCATTAAGCTGTTGGAGAAGCTGTTATTTTCTTTGCAGTATGTATTCAAAATGCACCTGTAAAAAATAAAAGCTTTCCTTTACTTCTCTGAAAAAGAAAGAGAACTGTCTGTTATTTTAAATACAAAATACATTTGACTTCTGTCAACAGCTTACATTTTAAATATTGCAGTTCGTACTCGCATTCATTATCTGCAATTAGAGTTCTCGAAAAGCTTTCAGCGTTTATCTCCCCAACTTTTAAAATTCATTCATTGTTAACATTTTAGTGAATAGTGGAAACCCTAAATCAAATTGGAAGACTCAAAAAAGAAATTTGCTTTCCAGAAATTACCACTGAACTAGGTAGAGAATCCTCAGCTATTGTGCTGAACCACATTATGATGAGATACACTCTTTTCTCTCCAGCATTAGGTCAGACTCAGATGTTTTCCTTTTAACCCATACTAGTCAATAAGGAACACCCTGCTGGCAGTCAGCGCAATATCCTTTCTCTTATACTAAGGCTTATTTTGTGCAAACTACCTGTTTATACTAGTACTCAGTGTCCAAGTCAAGCAAGAGTCAGAAGTTCAGGTTTTTTCTTTGCGATAATATATTTAAAAGAAATATTTCTCAGATTCTCAGGGTGGCCTGAGGTGCCTTTTCATCCAAGTGTAATGAGAGTCACATGTTCTCATTTCCTCCTTCCTATTAGCAAGAATACAGACAGCTGAGCAACTCGTGTGTGTGTGTGTGTGTGTGTGTGTGTGTGTGTGTGTGTGTGTGTGTACACCCTGTCATTTTAAGATGTAACTGGAACCAAGACCCAAATATAATAGTGTGTGGGTTTGCTTCAGGCAGAAAATAACAGAGCCAAGCCTAGAAAGAAATGCAAGGTGTGTGTAGATTCGTTGACCTTTTGCTGTTTGCCCAGCTGCAGGGTGACTCCCTTTTCATTTCCCAGCTGCTCAGCTGCTTCCTCCTGCTATTTTATTTTTCTTTTAAACTGGAGTAGCCAACCAAGCTTCTCCCAGACAGGTTCAATAATTATTAAAAACAGACAACTTTCCAGTTACACATGGCTCAGAAAAAGCTGCCAGTGCTTTATGGTTTAGCCCTAACTTTGTTCTGGCTCTGTAATGCCTTTGACCTGATTCACTAGCTTACATTTTTAAGGAAAGCCATCATCAGATATTATGAAAATAAGTAAAGGTTCTTTGTTAACCCCGTGTTTTACTCTTCAAAATAGTCATCTAGAGAACATGTTAAATTGAACCATAAGAAAGTACTGATTTTCCACCGTTTTAATAACTTACAGAAGCAGCAATTTCAGATGGATTAACCTAAATAAATATATTTATTCCAGTGATGCTTCCGGTCTCAAACCATTTGAAAACTCATCTCTTGAAATAAGAAAAATCAAATTCATTACTTGAAAACATTGCATTATTCTCAACTTCTTACACCTTAGTTATAAAATTGGCTCTGAGTAACGTGTGGTTATTTGCATATGAAATGAAGTCTGTCTTCTCGGGATGAGAATTTGACATCATTTATAAGAAAGTACTGCCACAAATGCTTAGCATTGGGTGCTGAGTTCGGGTGTGCTCCTCGACCCATCCTTTGCATTGGAGTCATCACACCTTACATGTGTTGTTTCTTTTAAGGAGTATAATTGTGCTCAAAATACACAGGTTTTCAAATTCACCCAGATGTCTGACATCTGAAAGCATATTGAAATTATATTGGAAAAATTATGATTTTCAGGTAAAATCTGTGACTCTGAAATCTGTGACTGTTATTCTCCTGTACCTAAGAATACAGAGATTACATACAGATTTATAGATACTACTAGAAAAATAATGAATAGCTTGTTTATTATTTGAGAAAATATTTATTAAGCACCTATGTTGTCTGAAATACTTTCAGAGATACCACTATAGACCAGTTTATTTTAATTAGCAGAGTTTAAAATTGGCAATATTTTGCTAAGTCTCAAAAATGTGCATATTCTCTAACCCTGCAATTCTATTTCTAAAAATTTGTCCTAAGAAATATGACACAATTTTGTACACAAACATTTTTTGTAACAATAATATAGCCAAAATGTGTAATAATTGAGGATTCATTCTATAAGTTTTAATACCTTATGAAATTTTTATGTTCTATATATTCCTAAATTTATTAAAATTCAAATTACATATATCATTTCTAAGAGAAGAAATTAGATATACATCAAAGGTTTTTAACACAACTTTATAAAGCAAATAGTTGAAATATCCTTAAATTTTTAACAATGGGGAATTAAGTTATGGCACAGTCATATAGAAAAATACTATGTAGCACTGAAAATTATGTTTAGAAGAATATTTAATAATATAGGAAAATGTGCTGATATATAAGTGACAAAGGACATTGTAATCTAAAAATTATAAATATAGGATGGTCTCAGTTTTTTAAAGCGAGAAATCATATATGGCATTTTATTTTATTTATTTATTTATTTATTTTATTTGTTTGTTTGTTTGTTTGTTTGAGGCAAGGTCTCACTCTGTCACCCAGGCTGGAGTGCAGTGGCACAATCTCAGCTCACTGCCACCTCCATCTCCCGGGCTCAAGCAATCCCCTCACCCCAGCCTCCCAAGTAGCTGGCTCTACAGGTGCACACCACCAGGCCCAGCTAATGTTTTTATTTTTGTAGAGACAGGGTCCCGCTGTGTTGCTCGGGCGGGTCTCAAACTCTTAGTTAGGCTCAAGCAGTCCTCCCACCGTGGCCTCGCAAAATGTGCTGGGATTACAAGCGTGAAGCCACCGTGCCCTGCCCTTAATTTTAACTGACATCCCCTCACTACGGTAGCCAGCCATATATGGCATTTTTAAAGGAAGAAGTGTGTGTGTGTCTGTGTGTGTGTGTGTGTTTTCATAGAGAAAAGGCTGGAAGGCTTTATACTAAAATCTTATCAGTGATTATCTTTAATTGCTTTTTATTTTTATTATTATTATTATTATTATTATTTGAGATGGAGTCTCACTTTGTCAACCAGGCTAGAGTACAGTGGCACAATCTCAGCTCACTCCAACCTCCTCCTCCCAAGTTCAAGCGATTCTCCTGCCTCAGCCTCTCGAGTAGCTGGATTACAGGTGTGCCACCACAGTTGGCTAATGTTTTGTATTTTTAGTAGATACAGGATTTCACCATGTTGGCCAGGCTAGTCTCAAACTCCTGACCTCAAGTGATCTGTCTGCCTTGGCCTCCCAAAGTGCCAGGATTACAGACATGAGCCAGTACGCCTGGCCTATTTTTTTGTTTGTTTGTTTGTTTAAGAAAATAAATGTTTTCTACATTGAACATAAAGTATTACTTTGTGGTCAGAAAAACAGTGTTTTTTCAACTAAAACTATGTATGAACCTTAATATTTCCATTTTTTACTTTGACAAATAGATTTTATGCAATAAAATTCCTTTAATAAAGACTGTACGAATTTGGATTTGGGTTGGGCCAAAATTGATCCATGAATAAATGGTTTATTCTGCAAATTAATGATGTAGAGGAGATTTTACAGAAATACTTTTAAGCTAAAGAAAACTTTTCAAGTACATTGAAAAGTATGCATAAGACTCCGTAAATCATTTTTTCATCAAATCCTGCCCCCTAAGTGCCTTTTCCTGGCAGATGAATTTGCATATTTCTGTGTGCTTTATGTAGAAGCAGTAGTCCATAATTCACTTATTTTACTGACAATTTGACTTTCCCCTCTGCCATTTGGAAGGTGGCATGTATATCATATATGTCCTATAAATGGTTCCCATTCACTCTCTCAGTTACAGACAGACATCTTGTAATGATTTGGGTCACTTTTCCACAGGTGATGAAAACATACCATATGTATCATGCAGAGAGCATCAGTGCAGAGAGCAAGCTGAAAGAGGCTGAAAAACAAGAGGAAAAGCAAATTGGAAGATCTGGTGATCCAGTCTTCCATATTCGACTAGAGGAGAGACATCAACGTCGAAGCTCTGTAAAGAAAATTGAAAAAATGAAAGAAAAAGTAAGTGAAAAGAGATAGCAGAACTCCTCTGCCTTCATTTGAGGAGACAATACTAAGAACACTGATGCAATAGCTGATATCCACACATTGTAAATTATTGTGAAATGACATGCATTTCCTCTCATGGGAATGAGAAATGTTTAAGAAATGTAAAAATCATGTAATAACAGCTGGACATCATTTAGTGGTGAATGCCGAGTATTCAATACACAGTGTGGAGAACTTGAATATCAACAAGGAGATTTCATTACGAATGGGCCTGAAGCCCAAATACATTGTTGTTATTCCCCATAGCTGGGTAATTTTAGTTTGCTATTTAAATCAGATTCAAAATGTACTTTTGGCAAAGGACTTTGAGGGTCATGTGTGTATGTGGAATAAATTGTTAAAGTTAATAAAAATTCATGTATGTTTCTCTGTCTTGATTAAAAATGACTTTGCTTTTTTTCCCACTGCCTGGATCTTCTTCATTCCAGAGACAAGCAAAATATTCGGAAAATAAGCTAAAATCAATTAAGGCACGGAACGAATATCTCCTAACACTTGAAGCCACCAATGCCTCAGTTTTCAAGTATTATATTCATGATCTTTCTGATTTAATTGATGTGAGTACTTGAAGTTTTTGTCTTTCCATATTAAAATGAAATTAACAATAACCGTATTTCATTGATTGGAAAATACTATCATTTCTTAAGACTTACTTTACGTAATACTCAGAAAGAAAAAAATACTTTTATTTAAATTATCCATGATACGAAGACGCTATCATCTGTAAGATGCATGTGAAAAAGTGTGCATCCTAAAACCAATGAAAAATAAATGGTTAGATTCTGTGAAGCTGTGAGAAGCCTGGTAAACTCAGCTAAAACAGGGCCCAGTCATTTGCAAGTTATATAGTGGCGCAGTCCTAACTGCATTCATTATTTCAAAATGTCTTTATTGGGCCCCCACTATTGTGAGATGCTGAAGCTCTCAAAAGCCATACGCAGCCCTTACCCTCTAGGATTTAAAGTGAAGAAGACAGACTTAAGAAATGACTACATGGATGATTACTTTATTACAGTTGTGATCATTACTGGGATGCAAAATAGAGTGCACATAAATGACATTTATAGATGTATCTAAGTCTCTGTACATTCTCTCGTAGGATATGATATAAAAAAGCAGTAATTAGGTTTATTTAGCGCCCTCCAAATACATATTCATTGTATGTATACAGTGTTTACTGCCGTTATTCCCCAAGTTTAACCCTCCACATTATTCATTCATTCTTTCATTCAGAAAACATGTACTGAGTAGTCCAGTCATTGTGCTAACACTATAGGAGGCTGCAAAGATGAAACACAAAAATCCCACGTCTAAAAATGCCACTACCTGCAAATAAAAGATAACAGGTGATTAAGTGCCATAAAAACGGCACAGATAAAGTCATAGAGATTCAGAGGGTTACCTGCTGGAATTTTATTCATATACTGCTTTGTATTAATTGGATTCAACAGTTTTATTGTGAAATATTTTATTTCACAATAAAATAATTAGCCGTCATAATTTAAACATACAGTACGTTAAAACAGCTTCATTTTTCTGGTGAATTTAAGTTCCATGTGTTTAGCTGTGCCAAACCATTTAGCCACAGTTTGGGATTTCTATAAAAGAATTGTTGAGGGAAGGAATTATTTTTTAGCTTATGAACACTCTGATGTGCCTCTTTTTTTTTTGAGACACAGTCTCACTCTGTCACCTGGGCTTTAGTGCAGTGGCACTATTTCAGCTTACTTCAACCTCTGCCTCCTGGGTTCAAGCAATTCTTTTGCCTCAACTTCCTGAGTAGCTGGGACTACAGGCGCGTGCTACCACACTGGCTAATTTTTGTATTTTTAGTAGAGATGGGCTTTTGCAATGTTGTCCAGGCCATTGTTGAACTCCTAAACTCAAGTGATCCACCTGCCTCAGCCTCCGTTACAGCTGGGATTACAGGCCTGAGCCACTATGCCAGCCACCTCACCCAGCCTCTGATGTGAATGTTTTCCTTTTTGTCTCAAAACAATTGTATCCTATAATATCATAATTTGTTTATATAGAACCATGTAGTAATAAATAAAACCAGGGAAAATTTTCTCTTTTCACTTATTACAAAATATTTCATTCAAGTAATCACTTGATTATTTTAAATGCAGAAACTTTTTGTGTTGCTTTAAATACTTACGTCTTCCAGCACCCTGATGAAATAAAAGGAGCTTTTTCTGTTACACTCCTCCTAGATTTCCTAAATAAAAGATTTTACTCGGTTTCCTGAGTAAAAATAAAGAATTTTATGACCCCAGTTTTCAAACTTAAATCTGTCAGGTTTCTCCAAGGTATAGGGAATATAAAAGAACTAATCCTATGTAACTTCTTTCTTGCTTTTTTGTTTAGGATTCATTTTGGTAGTGATTGGAGTACTTGGCCAAATCCAAACCACTTTTTTTTTTTTTTTTTTTGAGACAGTGTCTCACTCTAGGCTGGAGTGCAGTGGCACGATCTCGGCTTACTGCCACCTCCACCTCCCAGGTTCAAGCAATTCTCCTGCCTCAGCCCCTTGAGTAGCTGGAATTACAGGCGCTCACCACCACACCCCGCTAATTTTTGTATTTTTAGTAGAGATGGGGATTCACCGTGTTGGTCAGACTGGTCTCGAACTCCTGACCTGCTGATCCACCTGCCTCGGCCTCCCAAAGTGCTGGGATTACAGTCGTGAGCCACCGGGCCCAGCCAATCCAAACCAATTTTAACGCAAGAAAAACTCCCCATGTATCGAAAAGTGTTTCTTTAATACCTACAAGGTACTAAGCACCATTCCTGACAATGGGAATCCAGCAGTGAATAAAACCGAAGTCTTCACCTTTATTGACTTTATGTATGAATTGGGAGACAAACTATAAATGAATTTATATACATAAAAGTACGTGTATATACACACACACATAAAATAAGTCATGACAGTGCCATACAGAAAAATGAAACAGAGCTATGGAGGTGCTTTTGATGGAGTGTCCAGGAAAAGCCTGATACTTGAGCAGAGGAGTGAGTTGCAATGCCATGCAGCTATCTGGGGAAGGAATGCCTCACACAAAAGGACTGGCATATCTAAGGGTGCAGAAGCAGAGGTGTATCTTCCCGTCTGAAGATGCTCGTGGAATGGCAAAGGAGGCCAGAATGGCTGCAGCTGAGCGAGTGAGGAGGAAGGTGCTAGGAGATGAGATTGGCAGAAGTCCTATCACTTAGGATCTTTTGGGCAGGGAAGGGATTTGAATTTTGTTCTATGTGTGATGGGGAGCCATTGAAGGGTTTTTTGAGCAGGGAAGTGACATCACCTGGGTTACATTTTAAAGATTCACTCTGGCAGCAGAGTGAGAAATAGACTAAAGGAGTCAGGAGGACACCAGTGAAAAACAGGGAGCTATAGCAAGAGTCTTTGCAGTTGCCCAGGCTAAAGATGATGCTGGCTTGGACTGGTGTGGTAGTGATAGACCTATGCAAGTGGTTGGATCAAAATAGATTGAAGACAGAGCTCATAGGAATTTGCTGCCGTGTGTGAAAAAGGATAGAGATGACTGCTAGATTGAGGTCCTGAAAAATGACTCCTAGGTTACTGATAATGCCATCTACTGAGATGGGGGCCCCAGGGGAGAAGCAGGCTGAAGTGGGAGCAGTAGTCCTGCTATGTCTGTGAAAACCGAGATACCTATCAGACATCTGTGTGGAGATGTAAAGGAGCATCCTCAATATTCTTGGGATGTATCAGACTGGAATCACATGTCAGGATTATGAGAGTCATCACCATCATTGTCATGGATATTTTTTGAATGCCTGCTATGTAACAGGCAGCATAATCTCATCTAATCATCACAACACTCTGAGGTAAACAGTGTTTTCTCCATTTTATAGATTGAAAAAACGAAACAAAACTGAGATTTAGCTAGGCTAGATAACTTGCCTAAGGTTATGCAGCCAACCAGAGGTAGGCTTCAAACTCATACATTTTTAACCTCCAGATCTAATTGACTCTGACCTAAATAAGTAACTGTTAAATATCCCAAGTGATATTCCATTTTTTAAAAAGTTGGACTTTTGAAAGATCAGTCTTAAATTTAAAATGTGAACAGTTCTCAAATAATATAATGTAAGAAATTGGAAATAAATGATATGAACTTGGTTTGTTGTATATTCAACTGAAATTGAGTACTCTGTTAGTGAAAGTAATTTTTATCTTCCTCGACTCACTTTTAAGGCAATTAGAGTGTGAATTTTATATATTCTAAAATGGTTGCTTATTTTGTAGGAATCCAATTTGCATATATAGTGGTGATCCTAACAACCATTAAGCTTGACCCTTCCTGGTGAAAAAGAAGCAGGTTGATTATTATGCAGAGGTATCTAGAATTCTTCATGCATTGTGAGTTTATTTAGCAAAGTACATCTTATACTGAGCTATCTAATAATAATGAGAAGAGCTGTAATGCCTCTGGTGAGAAAAAGTCAAGACAACATTTTTAATGCACAGCATTTTGTCTGTGAAATGACATGAAAGGCAGTAAATATATCTCGATAAATTCAAAGCATTATAAAGAGTCAAAGAATTGAAGTTGAGATCTTTTTATGTAAACCCCCAGTTTCCCTTTAGCTTCCACTCATGCCAGTATCTGTCTTTTTTCTAACAAATTTTCTATGATGAACCATTATGAATGGATCTATTGATACCACAGAAAAGTCACAAATTTTCCATAGAAACTATTATTATAGAAGCAGTACATGTGTATTATAAAAAAACAGAAAATACTACAAGCAAATATAAAATGATGACTTTTTAATTTTAATTTTTAATTTTTATGGTAATAATCACATCAGGGTAAATGAGGTATTCATCACCTCAAGTATTTATCATTTCTTTTTGTTACAAACATTCCAATTATATGCTTTTAGTTATTTTTAATTGTGCAACAAATTACTGTGTAGTAATTACTATGTAGTAATTTATTGTACACTTAAATGTAGTCACCCTGTTGTGCTGAAAAATACTAGCTGTTATGCTCTTATTCATTCTATCTAACTATATTTTTGTACTTATTAACTATCCCCACTTCCCAATCACCTCTACTACCATCTGTCTATCTCCGTGAGTTTAATTGTTTTAATTTTTAGCTCTCACAAATGGGTGAGAACATGTGAAGTTTGTCTTTCTGTGCCTGGCTTATTTTAACTAATACTTAACATATTGTCCTCCAGTTCCGTGCATGTTGTTGCAAATGACAGGATCTCGTTCTTTTTCATGGCTGAATAGAACTCCGCTGTGTATATGTACCACATTTTCATTATCCATTCGTCTATTGATGGACTCTTCAGTTGCTTCCAAATCTTGACTATTGTGAATAGTGCTGCAGTAAACATGGGAATGCAGATATCTCTTTGATGTAATGATTTTCTTTATTTTGGGTGTATACCTAGCAGTAGGATTGCTAGATCATATGATAACTCTATTTTTAGTTTTTTGAGGTATTCCCATACCGTTCTCCATAGTGGCTGTACTAATTTACATTCCCACCAACAGTGTACACGAGTTCCCTTTTCTCCACATCCTTACCAGCATTAGTTCTTTCCTGCCTTTTAGATAAAAGTCATTTTAACTGGGGTGAGATGATCTCTCATTGTAGTTTCGATTTGCATCTCTCTGATGATCAGTGATGCTGAGTACCTTTTCATGTACCTGTTTGCCATTTGTATGTCATCTTTCAAGATATCTCTATTTAGATCTTTTGCCTATTCTAAATTCAAATTTTACATTTTTTCCTGTTGAGTTGTTTGAGCTCCTTATATGCTCTGGTTATTTATCTCTTGTCAGATTGATAGCTTGCAAATATTTTCTCCCATTCTGTGGATTCTCTCTTCATTTTGTTGATTGTTTCTTTTGCTGCACAGAAGCTTTTTAACTTGATATGATTCCATTTGTTCATTTTTGCATTGTTTGCTTCTGCCTCTAGGGTGTTACTCAAGAGGTCTTTGCCCAGACCAATTTCCTGGAGAGTTTCTCCAATGTTTTCTTGTAGTAGTTTCATAGTTTGAAGTCTTAGATTTAAGCCTTTAATCCATTTTGATTTGATTTCTGTGTATGGTGAGAGATAGAGGTCTAGTTTCATTCTTCTGCATATGGGTACCCAACTTTCCCAGAACATTTATTGAAGAGATCTTTCCCCAGTGTAAGTTTGTGTTAGCCCATTATCACACTGCTATAAAGAACTGCCCAAGACTGGGAAATTTATGAAGGAAAGGAGTTTAATTGACTCACAGTTCCACATGGCTGGGGAAGCCTCAGGAAACTTACAAACATGGTGGAAGGGGAGGCAAACACGTCTTTCTTCACATGGCAGCATGCAAGAGATGTGCCAAGCAAGGAAAAGTCCCTTATAAAACCATCAGATCTTGTGAGAACTCATTCAGTATCACAAGAATAGTATGAGGGTAATTGTCCCCATGATTCAATTACCTCCCACCAGGTCCTTCACATGACATGTGGGGATTGTGGGAACTACAGTTCAAGATGAGATTTGGGTGGGGACACAGCCAAACCATATCAATGTTCTTGGCACTTCTGTTGAAAATGAGTTCGCTGTAGATGTATGAATTTATTTCTGAGTTCTCTATTCTGTACCACTGGTCTATGTTTATGCCAGTACAGTTTTGGTTACTATAGCTTTTGTTACTATAGCTGTTTTGGTTACTATAGCTGTTTTGGTCACTATAGCTTTGTAATATAATTGAAATTAGGTAGTGTGATTCCTCAAGTGTTTTTTCTTTTTGCTCAGGATGGCTTTGGCTACTGTAGGTTTTTTGTGGTTCAATATAAACTTCAGGATTATTTATTCTATTTCTGTAAAGAGTATTACTGGTATTTTCATAGAGATTGCATTGAATCTGTAGACCACTTTGGGAAGTCTGGACATTTTAACAGTGCTGATTCTCCCAATCCATGAACATGGAGTATCTTTCCATTTTTTTTGTATTTTCAATTTCTTGCATCAGTGTTTTATAGTTTTTATTATAGAGATCTTTCACTTCTTTGGTTAAGTTTATTCCTGGGTATCTTTTTATATTTGTAGCTATTATAAATGGGATTGCTTTCTTGATTTCTTTTTCAGATTGTGTGCTGTTGTCATATAGAAATGTTGATTTTGTATCCTCTAACTTTACTGAATTTGTTTATCAGTTCTAATAGTTTTTTTAGTGGCATCTTTAGCTTTTTCTAAATATTCAGATCATATCACCTATAAACAAGGATAATTTGACTTTTTCTTTCCCAATTTGTATGTTATTTCTTTCTCTTCTCTGATTGCACTGTCTAGGACTTCCAGTGATCACATTCTTACCACCTAAGGTCATCATTGTTAAAGCTAGACTTTCTCTATGTCTGTATACACACATTTTTAAACCAGAAGGACAGTATGAAATAATATTTTACATAGAGCATTCTAACCTACTTTTTTAAATCAGTAATCTTTATCCTTCCATCTCAGGAGATTTTTGTCTCATCTAATACATACCACATTTCCATTTGTGACCCCAAGGAATGTTTCACAGCTGATGTGTCTAGGCAAGACCTGATTTAGGATTACACACTATGTCTGGATGATATGTCCCTTAAGTTTTTTTTAATCCAGCAAAGTTCTTTTATTTATTCATTCATTTATTTATTTAGAGATGGAGTCTTGCTCTGTTGCCCAGGCTGGAGTGCAGTGGTGCAATCTCGGCTCACTGCAACCTCCACCTCCCAGGTTCAAGCAGTTCTTCTGCCTCATCCTCCCAAGTAGCTGGGATTACAGGTGCGGACCACCACGCCTGGCTAATTGTTTTGTATTTTTAGTAGAGACGGGGTTTCACCATGTTGGCCAGGCTGGTTTCAAACTCCTGACCTCAAGTGATCTGCCTGCCTCGGCCTCCCAAAATGCTGGGATTGCAGACGTGAGCCACCATGCCCAGCCTAATCCAACAAAATTCTTTGTTGAAGAGACACGGACAGGTGTTCCTCAGAATGCCCCAGCTTCTGGATTTGTCTGTTACCTCCTTATGTCATTTATCCTGTGTCTTTATCCTCTATATTCTTGCAAGTTGAACTTTAGATAAAGGCCTGATGAGTTCAAGTTAAGCATTTTGCAATAGAATACATCATTAAGTGTATTGCCACATCTTATTTAGGCATACCACAACATCTATTTAACCCATCAATAGTGATGCTAAAATTGCTGTCTTTGGGCGATGTGACTTCAATTTCCTACATTTTATAGTTAAGTCTTCCCTCCTTACAACAGGCTATGGATATTTTAAAACCTCTCAGATTTGGATTTTATTACATTGGAAATATACTAATTTGGAACTCAGCAACATCTGAGCTATAATTTACTTTGTTCAGCAAAACTCTTTCTTGTAGTAAAAATTAATGATGTAAACTAAAGGGGAATAACAATTTTTAAAATGTTTTTAAGCACTTCAGACTAATCAGTTTACATAC
>NW_012121821.1:474727-481502 GCF_000951035.1 Colobus angolensis palliatus
GCATGATGGTGGGTGCCTGTAATCCCAGCTACTCGGGAGGCTGAGGCAGGAGAATCACTTGAACCTGGGAGGTGGATGTTGCAATGAGCCAAGATCGTGTGCCATTTACTCCATCCTGGGCGATAAGAAGAAAAGTCAGTCTCAAAAAAAAACCCAAAAGGAACATATATGTTTTGCACTTTTCTATAAGTATGGCATATTTTATATTTAAAAAATAAAAAGGATGGAATTACTAAAATGATAAATATATGCCTTAAATATGTTTAATTTAAAGCTTACCAATATAGTTTTACCTGCCAATCTTTTAATATTATAATTTATCTTTTTGTTCTTTGTTTTTACTATGCATTATATACTTTCAATGATTTATCTGTTGTACAGAGTTCAGAGTAATCTTCCTTTACACAAATCACTTTAGTTGTGTATTATTTATAATTTTTAGTTTTGAGGGTTTTTTTGGTGAAGAAAAAATATTCTGCACATTTACAATGTTTTCACAATCTTGCACAGTTGTTACACTTTTGCCTCATCTAATAGCAATTTTGTTTACTCCTGAGTCTTTCCAACAATTTTTTAGACTTATTTTATCAGTTTATTTAATAGTCAATTATAGTTATAATAAATATAAATGGCACAAATATTGCACAGTCTGTTCTTGGAGGCATACAGATGAATTGTTGGAGCAGAAATGTAGAGGAGTATTAGAGAGCACCTACTGGCTGTGTGTGTCCACATTGCCATTGGCATTGGTCACTATGCTTTAGAACAAGGGTGGATAAACTTTTTCTGTAAGGGGACACAGGGTAAATATTTTAGGTTTTGTGAGCCCATATGGTCTGTGTCACAACTATTCAACTCTAGTGCAAAAGTAGCTATAGATAATAAGTAAGCAAATGGGCATGGTTGTGTCGCAGTCAGACTTTATTTACCTTTCCAAGCTCTGGGCTGGATTTGGCTCACAGGGTCTGGTTTGCCGATCCTGATTTATAAAATGAAGCAAGTGTTAGTTAACCTGGAGTATCACTTAAACAGAAGACTGTTGAGAGTGCTTCTCCTTTGTCTCTGAAGAAAGTCCTAGATAAATTTTAGTTTGTAAAATAACAGTCTCCTAGTTTGGAATCAAGTGGGAAGTGGAACACAGTGTTAATTTCACAACAAATAAGGACTTTTATTATGTCATGCTAAAGAATAAATATGAATTTTAAGAATAAGTATATTGCAAATATTGGCCAAAGGAAGTTTAATTGGTTGGGAGAATAAAGGTATCATTGTAGAGGAAAATAGATTGTAGTTTTTGTAAATAACAGGTTAAATATCTGTGATAATTATTATCCCAATATTAAGTGCAATAGAGCCTATAACTTATTATCCTGTAAGAATGAGAATATGTTACAGCCAGAAGAAAAATCATACAGGCAACAAATATTTGTAATTGAATGCTGAGAGTTCCAAAAGATTATGATTTGCTAAGAGAAAAGAATTAGAGTACAAGTCTTAATGCTAGGATTCTCTGATCTATAATCAGATTCAGCACGCTGAAAATACGGAATTCTTAAAGCAACTGGTTTTAGAATTGCATTACTAATAATGTAGCCTCTTCCAGTTCAGTTCCACACCTTCAGAATGTATTCAGAGAAACTCAGTCCTCAACAATAAAATTCTATTAGTGCTTTCTCCCAGAGCACCTGCCCAGTAATAATAAAGTATTTGTCATCCTTGCAGTACAGTTTCATGGTCTCCAGTTTCTCCCTATAAACATTTGCAGGTTGGTTGAGAGCGTGAAAGATAAATCTTTGTTATTATTATTATGGAATATTGCCAAGGAATAATCCCCTGCTCCAGCCAGTTTTCTTCATAGCGATTATCTGTCACATGTGTTTTATTGGCCATTTATGCAGAATAAGATTGAAATTAGATTGCATCATATATTTCATGCCATCCTTTTTTATCTTTTCTGAATAATCAGCTACGTTAAAGCTTTTAGCCTTATCGTTTTTGTGTCTTGGGACATGTGTTTAATTAAAAAGCAGCTTATTCACAGTTCAGAATTTTCTTAGTTTGACTTTTCCCCCATATAACGGTATTAAGATTTATCCATGAAAACCTGTCCCATTGTAGTACTGTATTCCCCATTAGACCTGAATTCCTATTAGGAAGATTATGGAGAGATCATGTTAAATGGTTAGGATATTGTGGTGATCATGTAAACTGATTTAGGCATGGTTTATCCCTTTGTGATAGGGTATTTAAAAACTGAAATGAGTTGGATGACTGAAGTAGTTGGCTTTTAAAGTTCTTTTCAATGGAGCTTCCAGGGGCATTTGCTTGAAGGAAGCTGCACCGATCTGGTTTCCTCCTGCAGTATGGGCTGTTCTTTCTCTTTTCTCATTCTCCAGTGCTCACTTATCCTTTTTGGTTGCACTTCTGAATATTGGGAGTCACCTGAGGCAGGATTTCTTGCTTCCATGGCTTAAATACTATCTGACGGCTCCTAAATTTTTACCACCAACCTTGATCATCTTCCTGGGCTTCATATTTGTACATCAACTCACTACTGAGCATCCCTATCCACATGTCTAACAGGCATCTTGAACATGTAAAACACTCAAAAGACAACTATTTATATCCATTTGCCCTACTGTCATCATCCTCCACACACATAACAACTTTCTTCTTAGTCATGTTTCACACCTCAGAAAATAATGCCACTTTCTGCTAAAAACCAGTTCTCTTGTTCCACACATATAAATTCATCAGCAAATCCTGTCATCTTTACCTCGTAAGTGTCCCAAACCCTGCCGCTTCTCACTAGCTGTACTTGCAGTTTCCTAAATAAAGCCTCTTCATTCTTTGACTGCACTATTGCAGTAGCTTCCTAAGCTTCCACTCATATGTTCCAAAAATCCATTCTCTTCCCAAGCAGCCAGAATATTGAAAAACGTCAATCACGGGAGTTTAAGACCAGCCTGGCCAACATAGCGAAACCCCGTCTCTAATAAAAATAAAAAAATTAGCTGGGCATGGTACCAGGTGCCTGTAATCCCAGCTAGTTGGGAGGCTGAGGCAGGAGAATCACTTGAATCCAGGAGGTGGAGGTTGCAGTGAGCTGAGATCATGCCATTGCACTCCAGCCTGGACAACAGAATGAGACCCCACCTAAAAAAAAAAAAAGAGAGAGAGAGAAACATAAATCAGATTTATCAATTCCTATTTCATATTCTCCAAAGACCTCCCATTGTCCTTAGAATAAAATCCAAACTATTCACCAAGACCCTCTATGAACTGATGCCCACCTACATTTAGTGTCATATCTTGCAACTTTTCCCTTAGTCACCATACATCAGGTATGTTGGCCTTCTGTGTTCAGAACCACCAAACTTTTTCTCGCCTGGGGCCTTTGCACTTTTTGTCTGGAACACTCTTCCAGAGCATTGCAGGACTGACTGCTTCTTTTCTTTTATGTTGCATTTCAACTGTCCTATGTAAAAGGACAACACCCTTTCCCCTAACACTCTCCCTAATCCTTTGACCCTTTATCTTATCCATAGCATTTACCATCTGGCCTGTATTTAATTGGGTTTGGTTTACTCATTCTCTCTCCTTTCTCATTATTTGATTCAGGCTGGTTACAGAGATTTTAGCCTAGGAAAAATGAGTAGCAGCTCCTCTGAAGGAAATGATTGTCCATTGGTATATGGGTGGGAGATGTATTAGGCAACAAGTGATTATTTGGCCTGCTCATTGACTCAGGCATATGCAACTCACTCCTGTTTGCTACTTTGTACCCATCCCTATCACACAGATGTGCCATTTTGATCTTTTCGTTGCTCAAGAGAAAACTCAAAACAACTTTTTCTAAATGCTTGGTTACAGTTGTTAAAACAACAAGAAGAGTTAAATTGTCAGCTTGCTCTCCGTGGACCTTCAGGAACCCAGATATGAAAACTGGTGTGTAAAAGTTGCCTATAGAAATGTAGACATCTGGTTCAGTCCTGCAAGATGCCTGTCTCTCACAAAATGTGTTTGTGGTTTCAAGGGTGAAATTCTGTACGGTTAGGAAAATAGAGAAGGTCAAAGAGGTAGTTATGCAGAAGAAATCCACTTTCTTCATTTGACTACTGTGTAAAAGCCCTGAACTTTTCTATTTCTGGTCCATTATAATTCACTTTGCTTAGGTTGCACTATTTTGCAAGAAGGCTCAAAATAAGGTGTGGATAGAGTCTATACCCAATATCCATGGCTTTAGAATGACCAGAGCCAGGCTTATTTAAACCCAGAGATAAGACCCAGGACATGAGATCACAGAAGGCTCTCAAACAGAGACCACACTATAGAAATGAAGGTAGAATAGTTCTGCAGAAGAGGTAGAACACTTCCTTCTTTTCCATTCTATGGCAACTGCTAATTCTGGAGTCACATGGGAACTGGGGCTGCCCTCCAGTTACTCCAGGGCAACCCTGACAAACGACCTTGGCTGCTACTGTTCTTGAAACATGAATGTCAGACTTGTTTCCCATACAGTTCCACTATGGTAACTCCCGTTTTAGGAGCAAACTTCTACCCCACTAGGGCTCATATGATGGAGTTATGCCAAAAAATAGAAAGTATTCTTCCTGAACAGCTGTGATCCAGTTATACCTAACATTACACATTATACTCACCATGTTATTTCAGCCAACTCTCAGCATTTGTCACAGTCCTCCATACAGATGGTCCTCTACTTACAGTGGTTCAACTTACAGTTTTTCAGCTTTACAATTGATTTATCTGGACGTAACTCCATTGCAAATAGGGGAGCATCTAGACTTACAATGGCTCAACTTGCAACTTTTCGACTTTACAATAAGTTTATGGGGGCATTAAATGCATTTTTAATTTACAACATTTTTCACTTAACAACAGGTTTATTGGGATATAACCCATTGTAAATTGAGGAGCGTCTATATTTGGATTTCATCTTCATTTTGATTTGCAACCCTTTTGCCTAAGAAAATTAGCCTACTGTGATGATTTAGACTAATGTCTACTGGAATCTGTCTTGACAGGTTTTCAGATATTTTAAAAATGTACATATGCCCTTCTGTTTCCAACAGCCTTTTCTTCCCAAATTTTAATCCATAATTTTATGTATCCGTTCAGAATTTTTCATCCATCAGAACAACATTGCTTTGTTTTCACGAAATCTTGTATTGGTTTCTTATGTATTTTCATCACTAAATGCACTTGGGCTATAACTCAGCTCTTTGTGCAGAGGCTGGCTTTTCATATTGTCATTAATAATTCATGAGCTCCATAGAATTACTTTAAACCTTTTAAACCAAGTATCTTGAATCTTAACAGATCCTGTGTCATTTCAGCTTCTAGTTTAGAAAAAAAAAAAAAAAAATAGATTCAGTGACTAGCCTTGCTGTCTCAGGAGACCTTGAATAAGAATTTTCTTTTTTCTGTATCTTGTTTCTAGTTCAAGATGCCTGAAAATCCTAGAGTGTAGAAATGCTGCCTATCAGAAGTAACAAAATTAGGCCAATTAAGCGATCTTACAGACTGACAAGCATCATAGGGGTCAGAGAAGGAAATTTTCTATCAAAACTCTTCACGGAAGCCTCCTAAGGGTAGCACTCAAAGCTCAGAAGACACCTGGGGAGGCTCCTCGATCAGTTACTAAGCCACATGCACGCTCCTCCCAGCCTAGGAGGAAGCCAGGATGAAATTATCTCTCGCTGGGCCCAGAGCTGCAGAATCCAGTTGACTGCACTGGGTGTGGAAACATGCACTGATGCTTTTGTAGTCTTCACATTTATTTCCCCAAAGAAGCTACACTTAAAATTTTGAGGCATGAGCTAAGTCTTGGAATAATGAAAATTTAGTATGTATTTTTCAGAGCTCCAAGTCAATCTGGTGGTTGGGATTAGATTGCTTTCTTTCTTTTCTTTTCTTTTCTTTTTTTTTTTTCCGTCTTTTCCTTCTCTCTTTCTCTTTTAAGTTGTTAAGAGATTTGGGGTTTTTTCTGAGAGGGGGAGGCTTTTCTCCTGATTTCATTCCTCTAGATTTCAATTTTTTAAGTCTCGTTGGAATCAATACTCATAAAATAGAACAGCTTGTCTCATCTGTTTCATTATAATCCAGTAGAATCTATCTTCTTTTGGAATAGTGAGATGTTTTTAAACACTGGTACATCTAAAAAAAAAGAGGTCATTTCCTTTACAAATCTGTGTTTTCATTAACACAAATTTCCTGTCTGTCTTAAAAGATAGAATAATTTTTCAGGCCCTCTGATATGTGTAAAACCGCTACACAGAACCATTATAGATTTTGAAAAGCAGGAGGAATACAAGAGGACTTTGTTCATCTGGGACTAGAATTTCTAAATTAACCAAAATGAATCATTCTCTATATTTGAGTACAGCTGATTCCACTAGAAATGTATTAATGATGAGACTGATTGCTGCATTTCACAATTGTATTTTAGTTGCATTTGTAATTATGGTGTCACAGCTACTTTCTGATTTTTTTAAATCAAGTCGTCTTTAATCAAGTCCTTTTTTCTGCTTGGGAAAATAGCACCCCCAGAAGACGTGGTTGCAGGCCCATTTACTTGATGATTGTTTTAGGGCATTGCTTCTCAGACTTTTAATGTGCATATGAATCACCTGTGGAGCCTTTTTAACCTTCAGATTCTGAAATAGGTCAGGGGTGGGACTCAGGATCCTCCTTTCCTTTCCCTCCCTCCCTCCCTCCCTCCCTCCCTCCCTTCCTTCCTTCCTTCCTCCCTCCC